>NC_056742.1:326860342-326897842 GCF_019279795.1 Protopterus annectens
AGTTATCAATTATTTCTTCAGGCAGTATACATTCTTTCAGAGCACAATCTAGTAACAGACTGTCTGAACAGGTCCAAAACACAGACTCACAAATGGATGCTTCACAAAGACGTGTGGGGTATTCCTCAGGTAGATGTTTTTGCCTCCTCTCTGAACAGGCAGATTCCTCTCTTCTGTTCCTGAGTGCCATGTCATCTAGTGTGGAAAACAGATGGCCTTTCTTTCCTTTTGAAGGGAATGTTTCTTTATGCTTTCTCTCCTCTTCCTCTACTTCCAAGAGTCTTGCAGAAGATTCAGCGGGACTTCCCAGAAATCATACTAGTGACTCCCTTTTGAACATGACAGCACTAGTTCCCCCTCATAATGTATCTGGCTAGGGTCCATCACCACACATTACCTTAGCTCACTGGATGGATCTCCTTACACAGGACAAGAGGTCTCTCATCAATCCTCACTTGTCCACTCTTCCATTCTTCAACTGACACTCTGGGTGATATGGTTTTCATCCCTTTCAGGTGCCTCTTTTCTGAGTACATGCTCAGGGTTTTACAGGACTCAAGGAAACCCTCAACCAGGAAATCTTATTTGCCAAATGGAAAAGATTTTCTGTCTGGTGCCAAGCTTGTAACCAGGATCCCTTTTCTGTGGTCCCTCTGGTCCATTCTTATTTGTGTGAGTTGCTCCAGTCTGGCCTGACATATTCTTCTGTGAAGGATCATTTGACTTCCAGTTCTGCTTGTCTGCCCTTGAATCCTCCTTTGGCTTCTTGTTTTGAGGTCAAACAATTCTTAAAGGTGTCCTGCATATCAAGCATCCAAAGAAGCCTATTCTTCCTCCTTGGGACCTTAATTTTGTTTTGGAAAATTTGACTCAGGCTCCTTTTGAGACTGCAGACTCTGCTTCTTTGCAAAATTGTATCTGGAAGACTGTTTTGCTGCTGGCTCTTACTTTGTTCAGAGGATTTCTGAGCTCCAAGCCCTTATGGCCATTCCTCCTCTTTTTGTTTTGTCACAGAGACAGGGTGTCCCTTCGTATTAATACTTCTTTTATGCCCATGGTAATAAATGAGTTGTCCTTGAATCAGTTGGTGCAAGTTGATTCCTTTTTCCCTTCTCCTCAGTCTGCTAGTGAGAGGGTCCTGCAAACCTTGGATCTGCACAGACAGCTCAAGTATTTTTGGATAAAACTAAGGCCATTCATAAGTCTGATCAGCTTTTTGTTTCCTTTCATCCAAGGATATTGAGTTTGGCTGTTTCTAAACAAACCATCTCCTTTTGCATATCTAGGCCATTTCCTTTTGTTATACTTTTCATGGCAAATCTCTGTCTACTTCTGTTAGAGATCATTTCACTATGGCTTTTCCCTCTTCTGGTGCCTCTTTCAAGGGGTTGGACACTAAGTCCATCCCAGAAGCTGCTAATTGGCCTTCAGTGCATACTGTTGGCAGTGTCATCTTAAGGGCAGGAAAGTCTGTTAAACATACATTTACAGAGGAAAATAAACACACATGAAGGCAATCAATCTGGTTAAAATGAAAGAGAGGAACAACCCTCGCTTCCTCTTTTATTATAAAGCACATGGTCACATGACCTCTCTTGACCTCTCCACACCAACAATGTCAGTATAAGAGCACACATACGACCATTCACTCTCTTTTATTATTATCAACCAACACCTCCACTTGATCTTACGCTGTGTACAAATACATTTCAAGAACATATTTTGGATAACTCTTCCTTCACATTCCAAATACGTAATACATGAACCTTTCAATTTTCAATTTCGCAGCAGATTTAGTAAAGATATCTGCAACCATGTCCATTATCAAGCAATATTCAAGGCTTATTTTGTCATCATTAAGTGCTGATCTAACAAAATGATACTTAATGTCAACATGTTTACATCTCTGTCGGCTCACTGGTTTCTTAGACAAAGCGATTGCTCCTTGATTGTCCTCAGATATTGTTACTGGCACATACTTGCACTCTCCATCCATTCCACTCAACAGCTGCACAAGGTACAAACCCTCCTGTGTTGTCGCTGCTAATGCCATGTACTCTGCCTCACATGTAGATAAAGCTACCGTTTGTTGTTTCTTTGATTTCCATGAAATAATAGGCCCATCTCTATTGAGGCTAAAGCAATAACCTGTTGTACTACACCTATCGTTTTGATCAGTTGCCCAATCTGTATCACTGTATGCTACAAGCTAAAGTCTCTCTTCACTTCTCTTGTAACACAGCTCTCTGTCCAATGTACATATCTTCTAAATTACAGTAACCAAGCATTTTATGCCATGCTTGAATGTCATAACAGCTCTGAGATGCATCATAATGTATCTCACCTTTGTTTTCTTCATCATATGTGTCTAAGTAATACAGTCTATCATACTCAATTATGTCAAACCTGGTGCCGTTTTTATAGATGAGTTGGTCCTTTCCTTGTTTAAAGTTGATCGAGGCCCCCTTGAACATTGCTGCCTTAACAGAAAAAATGCTTTGTGGATATGTCGGGATATTCAACACCCGAATCATCATCCCCTTTACTATGTGCCCCTCTGTGTTTAGCAGCCATACCTCTGCATTACCTTTCTTCTGTGCGACCCCGCAGGTTCTAGTCCCATCAGGTAATTCCACAATGTGCTCCTTTGGTTGGAAAGTTGCATCAAAGTGTTTAAACTTTTTCAGGTCGTTAATTATTTGTGATGTGGTGCCAGTGTCCTCCATTAATCCCTTCTGTTTTAATTCATAAATCTGATGCTCATTTATTCTGAAGACAAATGTGTAATCATCTACGTCAGTTGCTTGTTTCACATTATCTTTCTTCTTTTGTCTACAGTTACTGTCCCTGTGGCTGGAGTTTTTGCGCAAATTACACCACTGTCTCTGCACTTTATATTCTCTTTGGCATTCTCGTGCCTTGTGTCCCTTTTGGCCACAGCTATAGCATATAATTTCTGCTTTTACTCTTTCCCCAAGGCCACTCGCTTTCATCACGTTATCATTACTTATATTGGCATTAAATTTCTCGGTATTTTCATAGCTTCTCAACCTTGTTTTGAACTCACCAAAGCTCAGCTTATATATCTTGCGTGATGTGGACTGCAAATGGTTTAAAAGTTTCGAGCAATCCTTTCAGAATCACTGCAATTAGTAATCCATCACTGAGCTTCTCCCCAGTATTTCTAAGTGCCGTAATGGCCTTTTTCAGCCCTAATAATATAGTCTGTGAACACTTTCACTGGCGGCCTTCTGGAGTATTGTTAATTCAGTGAATAGGCTAATTACCCATGGCCTTCCTTTCCCGGCATAATGGTCTCTCAGGATCTGAAGTACTTCTCTACCATCGTCTGCAGCTTCTCTCATGACGAGGGACAAACTTTTGTTGTCTAAGAACTGTATTAGTTCTGCATAGGCCTCCTTATTTTTCTCAGCGTCGTCTTCCTCCTCATTCTCATCATCCTGTGCATCCTGCTGCACATTTCACAAAATGGCATCTTTCAGCCTTAGCAAGCACAGGTGTCCCAGAAACTTTGTCTCCCACAACTCGTAATTCTTTTCATCTCCGTCAAAACATAGTCTATGCCATCGGCTTCCTACTTCCCTCCTGGGCCCATAACCTGTTGCCGGTGTCATCTTAAGGGCAAGAAAGTTGGGTTAAACATACCTTTACAGAGGAAAATAAACACACGTGAAGGCAATTAATCTGGTTAAAAATGGAAGAGAGGAACAACCCTCGCATCCTCCTTTATTATAAAGCACAAGGTCACACGACCTCTCTTGACCTCTACACACCGACGTCAGTGTAAGAGCACACATACGATCATTCACTCTCTTTTATTATTATCTGTCAACACATACCTTTACTAAGCATTATAAGTTGGATATGGTTTCTAGGGCCAGAGCAGGTTTTTCTGAAACCATTTTGGGTGGGTTTGCTGAGGGCTCTTCTCAGCCTACCACCTCCTATTCTGTTTCTTGAGCTATTTTACGCTACCTTCTGTTTAGGATAATGCAACAGTGATACTGAAGGACATAGTACAATTGTGTAAAATCTTACCATAACATCAGATGTCCTTCTCTTCACTGTTGCAGTATCCACTCCCTCCCTCCCTACCTCCAACCCCCTCTTGTTTTTTTCTGTTTTTTTGTTTTAGATTCCCTCCTGGCTGAGGACTCCTCTTTTCCTTCTGCATTTGTTCTTCTGGATGTACATGGACTCTTTTGTCCAATGGAGATTGTTCTCTTCTGTGGCAATTCAGTTCTGGGTATTTGCATCTGCGCATCCCTTTTATGCCCTACGTTCTGCACGGACAGCATAGGTTTGAAATATGGCGCATATACTGTAAGAGCATTAGGTTTTTGTATATTGGATGAGTTTCGGGCTGCTCTGGTTGGTAGATCCCTTCTGTTTGGGATACTGAAACAGTGAAGAGAAGGTCATCTACTTTTATGGTAAGATTAAACACAATATACTTTTTTTTTCTGAGTGCCTTTAGGTTTTCTGAGGCATAGCTTTGACATCTGATGGGGTAGATGATATTTGTTGATTAGAAAGATTTAAGTGCCTCAGCATTAGACTATGTGTATCCTGTGTACTATGTGAGGGGAGTGTTGTGTGTATGGTTTTGACAACCTCATGTGCAGTTGTATATGAGAGTTTAGCCTCCAGTGTCATTGAGTACACACACCTCTCATGTACTGCTTCTGTTTCTTTAAGAATTAAATGGCTATTGGTCAACATGACACAACTGTTCCAGTGTCTCATGATGCCCAAACATACACCAAACTGGCTACAGAGAAGTTAAGAAATCGCATACCTAAGCTGCCCAGTCCTTTGATTGGTGAGCTACAAGGAGGTGGTGCATTTGAGTTAGAATCTTATTACAGGTGTTTTGATGGTGGAAACTAATAAGTGTGCTTTGCTGAGGCAGATTATACAAAACAGTACTAAATTCTAGTAACTTTAATGTTTATATTACCACAGACATTTCTGTAGAAGATGACATAGGTTATCAGCATAAGCTGCACCCAAAATGCCTCATTAGACTATAGCCTGGGCATGTAGATGGCCCACTGTAGTGATCTTACAGACCGTATGGAATCATGCAGTGGGCCTGTCCTTGAATCAGAAAGGGTCCTTGCCAGCAGTAGCAGCTCATGTTAGAGCTTATTGCTTGTGATAAACCTTTCTGAATACAATCCTATATCCCCCTTATCACTGTCAGTTTATGCAGATGATGTCTTATCACTCTGCCCCCACTGTCCAGGAAGTGGAACAATCACTCCAAGGGACTTCACAGCACTATGAAACTACTTTATCTGCATTAAGCTTGGTCTTGACATATCCAAATCAGCAGTTGTACTTTATGATCCTTCTCAAAAAGGCTAACTAGACTATCAACAAAACTGATACAAAAACCAAAATGTTTCAACAAACTTCTTACCAATTCCTAGGAAAGCATTTATATCCTAAACTAAATTTCTCACTACATATTGAAATAATAGTAGATACATTTCTCTCTCAAATTCAGGAATGCTACTTGTTATCAAACCACCTCACTCCCAAAGGTGTCTGTTGCAAACAACCATTAATAAAATATGCCGCTTCATTACACTATCACCATGCAGACATAATCCTACCACTCCCTTAAGAAAGCAAACTCCCAATAAATGTTAGAGAATACTTCAAAAATAAGCATTGCAGATCCTCTCTTTGCTTGCCTAACCAAATTATAACATGTCTCTCCTGCATATGGCTTCCATGGTTACTCTAACAATACTAATTTATACAGACCTTAATTTAATAAAACTACTGGTGTTAAAAGCTTTATTAAGCTTGTCTCAGCTAAGTAGAATAAGCTAACCACTGAAATGATAATGAAAATGATATAAATGTCATCATGCATCTAAGCTGACTGATTGCCATTGCTTCAGAGAATATGGAAGATGATTCCCAACTCTTTATCCTCATCCCACTCAGTCTATGATGTCTCTCAGTACCTTTCAATTAAACTAACCAAAATACTCTAAATAGCTCAATCTTGCTATC
Source organism: Protopterus annectens (assembly GCF_019279795.1). Taxonomy (NCBI): domain Eukaryota; kingdom Metazoa; phylum Chordata; order Ceratodontiformes; family Protopteridae; genus Protopterus; species Protopterus annectens. The sequence goes on from NC_056742.1 coordinate 326,866,394, forward strand.
CTAACTACTCATTGTAATATAAATAACACACACACACACACACACACGCACACACACACACACACACACACACGCACACGCACACACACACACACACGCACACACGCACACACGCACACACACACACACACACACACACACACACACACACACACACAAATCCTATCAGGAATGGCTGTTGCCACAGAGAGTTAAGACTGTGAGTTGTACTTCCTAAAGTACAGTGTTTGATTCCCTCAGCCCTCATTTGCCTAATATGTGACTTTGAAAATGTCATTTCATAAGACAGTGCTTGGGAGCAAATGGGAATTTGGACTAAGCTCCTTCATGGTCCCCTTGATTGAAAGCCTTATAACCACCTATGAGTTTTCAATCATCTCTCCACTTATTTCCTACCCACATGTTTCACTATCCTCTTTTTTTTGTACTCACAATGGGGATATATATTCCACATCAATCTTCTCTCACTATCTCACACTCTCATTCAAGACCACACCTTTAATACCCGGGGATACCTCTAAATCCTACATACAGATCCATTCTTGTAATTACCCCACTCCATTTCTTCCTCGAATATTCTTCTACAGATCTTATTGCATTTCTTCCATTTATTTATATACAACAGACTATATCCTTAACTCCTAATTCAAGTTCATCGACTATCTCTGTTTTATTTTACCAATATTTTGTTTACTAGGAAATTTTTTATTATTATTGTCAGCTTATAAATTTAACACATTTGATTTTTTATGATTTCAAATTATTTTTGTTGATATGTCTTAAAACTGTAGACCTGCACCCAAACTCTTTTCTATTTATCTCTCCCTCAAGACCATAAACCCTTCTTTTTTGTGGTAAAAAGGTCATTATTATACTTTGCCTATGGCCTACGTCAAAAGCAAAAAGGGTCTTTGAATCAACATACAATCCCAGATTACAAATTTAAATAAATCAAAGGTCCCGTGGTTCCATTCTCAGCTGGGGTTCCATCTGTGTGGAGGCTGCATGTCCTCCCTGTGTGAGCTTGGGTTTCCTCCAGATCCGCCAGTTTCCTCCCACATTCAAAGACATGAAGTAGTTGGACTGCACACACTAAATTGGCCATAGGTGTGAGTGTGCAGGAGAGTGTGTGATGTGGAAGAACTACTGTGGCAGGGCTAGCCACCTGATGGTGTAAGCCTTGGGTCTAGATGACTGTCACTGTGAAGTGATACCCAGACCCCATGTGCAAAAACGGGAAAATGGGGTTATGGATGGATGGAAGGATGGATGGATGCATGCATGAATGGATGGAAAAATAAATAAAATGAATCCAATCCTTTATTATATCATGTACTTACCAGACTCAGTAATTATTTCAGTCTTTAAGTTTAAAACTACAACTCTTGTACTCAATCCCCTTCTTTATTATCTTTCTTCTTTTATTTTTTGTTTCACTTTCTTTCACTACCATAACCATGCTCTCATATTTATTTTGCATGCTCCTTCTCCACAATTCCCTTGTCCTTCCTTCCTTCCTTGTCTTCTCCCCAAACCCAACCATGTCATTAACTCCCCCACCTCTTTGTTCCTCTCTTACCTGCTTCCTTCTTCTCTACACTTTCATCTTTGTCTCTCATTCCGTCTTTCTCTTTTCCCTCAAACACATCCATTTCATTCTCTTCAATATGCCAGTAGCTATCTGTTTTCCTTTTTTTTCTGTTTTATATTTTCTTATTCATATACCTTTCTTCCTCACATCTCACAATACATTATTTTCTTCTGCACACAAGTTTTCTTTCCTATTCCCTCTCACCTTACTTTTTTCTCCAAGTCATTTTTTACAACAGACATCTACAGCAGTTATTTTGTTTATTTAACTAAGGCACAAGTCTCCATTACTGTCTGGTTTGTCTTTCCTTCCAGGAATATCAATCTCATTTCTGAATACACTCTCAACTTGTTCCTATGCCACTCACCTTGACACCTTTGCTAAGGATTTCTACATTGATATAAGCTACATATCCAGCACACTATATGTTGTGCACAGAAGAGTACAATATCTTTACCAAATATTACCCATAATTCAGCAGAGCTGGCACTGATAATTATAAAGAACACTGAGTGGAGCAGAAGGTTTTGCTTAGACCCCATGCAAGCCTGATTATACATAAAGTAGGATCAGTAGGCTATGACTCAAAATAACAATTAAGTTTTAATTAGAAAATATATCCATATATTCTACTACAAAATGGCACCTTTTCTTTGTTAAGTGAAGGTTGTCAGTGTTTCACAAGTGAATGCTACCCTGGAGAAATGGGAACTAAACTAGCAGCTTTTTTTATTTATCAAAACCACCAGGATTGAGTGAAAATTTATACGTATCTTTCTCTCTCTCTCTCTATATATATATATTTATATATATATATATATATATATATATATATATATATATATATATATATATATATATATATATGTAGGTCTACTTTGAAACATCTAAAAACTATAACATCTAATTTCATAACATTGAGACCAAAACATCTAATACCCATAACATTGAATTTCGTAACATCTAACACAACAAATCACAAGAAAATAAAATAACGTTCCCCTCCACATATAATGACACCAAACTACCAAACACACGTTTTACTACATTTCTGCAGGGGGGCTCTGCCCCCCACACACCCCTGTAAATTAAATATACCAACTTGTAGATCACACTACAGTGGAAAAAAGTTAATTTCCTAACCCCACTGTATCAACCCCCCCTGCAGAAACATAGTAATATATATATATATATATATATATATATATATATATATATATATATATATATATATATATGGGTTATCACTGTGCAGGATTGCTATACAGTGAGGATTAGAGTTTTCCCCCTTTCCCCATTGTAATGTTATCTCAGTGTTTTATATATACTTATCAGGGGGTGTGGGGGCACAGCCATCCATGTGGGTGGTGCAGGGGAGGCTTGCCCCCTGCAAAAAAGTTGTGATGACAGAATTGCTTTTCAGTTTTCAGGTTTTGGTGATAAGTAGATATATATATATATATATATATATATATATATATATATAGAAGGTAATGCGACCGGACGGGATCGAGGTTGTGTGTATATGCATGTGCCGATTGGAGGGGCTAAGGGGTAAGGGTGGGTTAAGTGAGTTAGGGTGGGGGGAGCCGGTTAGGGGCGGGGTTAGGGTTAAGGGAGTTAAGAGTTAGGGTTTAGGGGGTTAGGGTGAGTTAGGAGTAGGTTAGGTTAGGGGAGTTTAGGGGTTAGGGTTAGAAGGGCGATTTGCGGAGTTAGGGTGAGTAGTTAGGGGGGGCGGGTGTAATAGAGTTAGGACATATGCGAGTTAGGGTTAGGTGTAGGCTGTGGTGGGCTTTTTAGTGATTTTTGGTGTGTGTGTGGTGTGTGTTTTGTGGAAATGGGATGTGTGTTGTTTTTAATTGTTATTGTGGTGTTGTGCAGTGTGGGGGTTTCGTTTGTGTGTGTTGTGTTGGTTATTTTTTTTGTTATGTTGTGTTGTGTATATGGACTGTGAATAATATGTGGTGTCGTGATGTGGGTTTTCGGTGTGTTGTGGTTTCGACTATGTCAGGTAGAACCATATATATATATATATATATATATATATATATATATATATATATGTATATAAACTTTTGTTCTGAATGTTCAATCCTCTGTCGGGTATATATAAACACAATTATAAATGCATATGAAAATGTGTTTAAAACTATTTATTTTAATATGCTTCTATTTGGTCACATTTTATTGAGTGTGGGAGGCCACGCAACATATGGGTGTTTTGAATTTCCTTTTGAGGAAGTCATGATATGTATAACATAAAAATGATTACTTAAGTTCTTCAGTAAATGTTTTTTTTCTTATATCTAGTGCTGGTCATCCATTTTTTATTTCTTATATATCATTTAATGGGTCGTAGTCCATCTGGATCTGCCTTCTCATTTAATGTTACATTACTGTTCAAATGACGAACATGATAGTTTTTTGAATAGATGCATTTGAAATCAATGTGTTTGTATTTTCTGCTTGCTTTCCATTTCAAAAGATACTATGTTGCAAAACACTAACTGCTTTAAGTTCATTTAATGCGATTTTTAACTACTGTCAAACATTGGTTTGATGACCATCATTTCTAAATGGTTACTGAATTCATTTTGAGATTCATTTCTTCACAAATACGTAGAGATATAATTGCATATGTATATGTATAAATATGTCACAAACACACATGCACACATTCACCATATGTATATACAGTGGATATAAAAAGTTTACACACCGCTATTAAAATGCCATGTTTTTGTAATATAAAAAAAAAATGACACCATAATAAATCATTTCAAAACTTTTCCCACCTTTAGTGCGACCTATGACTTGTACAATTCAATTGAAAAACAAACAAATCTGTTAGGGAGAAAAATATAAAAAATGAAAAATATACAATAAGCTGGTTGGATAAGTGTGAACACCCTTAAATTAATACTTTGTTGAAGCACGTTTTGATTTAAATACAGCATTCAGTCTTCTTGGGTACACACCTGCCATCAATTAAAGAGACTCTGTTTTTCTTCTTCTTTTCCCCGTTAAGGGTCACCAAAGTGGAACTCCAGTCTGCTAATGATTGGCAGTAAATTTTTATGGTGCCAACTCGATGCCCAACCTTCAACGAAGGCATGCCCATTCTACGCATGTCTTTTGAACGCCACTCGACTGCGGGGTGGACATGCAGACTCCACACAGAAGGCACTCCAGCCGAGAATCGAACAGGAGAACCTCTTGCTGTGAGGCAACAACGTTACCATTGCACCACCGCAGCTTCTTATCTCCAAATAAAGTTCAGCTATCCTAGTAGGATTTTCCTGACATTTACTCAGTTGCCTACTACAGCAAAAGCCATGGCTCACAGACAGCTTACAAAGCATCAAAGGGATCTCATTGTTGAAAGGTATCAGTCAGGAGAAAGGTACAAAAAAATTTCCCCAGCATTGGATATACTAGTGAACACAGTGAAGACAATCATCAAAAAGTGGAGAAAATATGGGACAACAGTGATGTTGCATAGAACTGGACGTCCCTCCAAAACTGATGAAAAGACAAGACAAAAACTGGTCAGGGAGGCTGCCAAGAGACCTACAGCAGCACTGAAGGAGCTGCAGGAATTTCTATCAACTACTGTTTGTGAACTACATGTGACAACAATCTCCCATATTCCCCATATGTCTGGGCTATGGGGTAGGGTTGCAAGATGGAAGCCTTTTCTTACACAGAAAAACATCCAGGCCCAGCTAAAATTTGCAAAACAATACATCAAGTCTCCCAAAAGCATGTGGGGAAATGTGTTATTGTCTGATGAGACCAAGGTTGAACTTTTTGGCCACAATTCCAAAAGGTACATTTGGCGCAAAAACAACACTTTGCATCACCAAAAGAACAACATCCCCACGGTGAAGCATGGTGGTAGCAGTGTCATGCTTTGGGGTTGCTTTTCTTTAGCTGGAACTTGTTCTTTAGTCAAGGTGGAGGAATTATGAACAGTTCCAAACACCAGACACTTTTGGCCTAAAACCTTCAGGCATCTGCTAGAAAGCTGAAGATGTAGAGGAATGTCACCATTCAACATGACAATGACCCCAAGCATACATCCAAATCAACAAAATAATTGGTGCACCAGAAGAAAATTTAAATTTTGGAATGGCCCAACCAGAGCCCAGACCTAAATCCAATCGAAAATCAGTGGGCTGACCTGAAGAGGGCTGTGCCCAAGAGATGCCCTCACAATCTGACAGATTTGTAGCACTTTTGCAAGGAAGAATGGGCAAATATTGCCAAGTCATGATGTGCCATACTGATAGACTCCTACCCAAGAAGACTGAATGTTGTAATTAAATCAAAAGGTGCTTCAACAAAGTATAGGTTTAAGGGTGTGCACACACAACTAAGTATTAGTTTAAGGGTGTGCACACTTATGCAACCAGTGTATTGTACGTTTTTTATTTTTTTATATTTTTTCCCCTAACATTTATTTTTCAATTGAATTGTACAGGTTATAGGTCACATTAAAGGTGGGAAAAGTTTTGAAATGATTTATTGTGGTCTCATTTTATTATATCCCACCTGGCATTTTGGCATTTTAACAGAGGTGTATAAACTTTTTATATCTGCAGTATATACATATCTATCTATCTAATATATATATATATATATATATATATATATATATATATATATATATATATATATAAATAACAAAAAATGTGTACATGCACACATATACAGTGGTATTCATAGTCCCAAAAATACACAGAGCACAGGCTAATTGCAATGACTGCAGCAATGCAAAAGCCTGTGTGAAGGAATGGCCACTTTCTACAACTGCTTAAAATGGGAAAATGGATTAGTTATGTGTGAAACAATCCAGTTAAGTTTAAAGTCTCAATTAATTTCAGATATTTTTGAAGTCCTGGATGAGCATGGCACTGTGCAAGCCCAGTTGAACTAGTGGTGGGTAAAGGTACTCAGTGCAGTTATTCAGAATTAATTAAAAAAAAAAGATAAATGTGTTATGTATTGAAAATAGGGGCATCCGTATGGGGCCATAATCACTGGTTCTTTGAAAGGTGTGAAGAGGGAAGATAGAAAAACTAGAAAATATGGTGACATAACATAAGGAAGACACTGAGATGGAGGAGGTAGGAGAGGAAGTGTACTACATTGTTGGCAGGAGATAGACTTCCTTATTTTTCAGTTTTTTTATATGAGAGGAAAGCTGGGAAAGGAAGTACGGAAAAGGGTGTAGGAGAGAGGACTGGGGAAGGAGAGAGGATAGAGATGATGATGAGTCGGAGTAATTCCTACCCCAATTCATAGGACCTCAAATGTTTCTACTATTTAATGGTCATGCAGTGGAAGATCCCAATAACAGTGGAAGCAGTGGCTTCCAGTGGCTCGGTGGTCAGTACAACCCTGGCACCAAGTCTTGCACCCACAAAACAAGGTTGTGCATTGGCCAAAGGTGCATCTCTACTGTCTCCTCAACAAGATTCTGGACCAGTTCCCAAAGTTCATACCCTTCTTGCACCTTAGGGTGACTACAGGATAAGAGTCAACTGCCCAACCCAGTGAGAATGCCCATGCATGGGAAGAGGGTGAGCTTGAATGTTCACTAACTTGAGTGGAACATGCTTGGGCTGCTCCTGGGCTCTCCAGAACTGTGGAAAAGATAACATAAATGTTAGAGAAAGAAAAAAAAATCCAAATTAATACATAATTAAAATAAATAAGAGACAGAGATAAGGAAGGAAAAGAAACACAAGATAAAGACAATAAATTCACTCATAATTAGGTGTTCTCTAAATACATACTTTACTGGCATCTACTAAGTACGTATAAGAAATAAAATGGTAGTACATTTTACAGTGAGTAAAAATTCTGCATTATGGTACTGGTATGGATTATTCTGAAAAAAATATTGGTATTATGGTATTTCTGCAAATCTACTTTGATAACTATTTTTAACTGGATGATTTCTTTAAAAAGTGTTAGACTGTTTTAATTCTATTTACAACAGAATGCATTGCATAATCCTACATAATGATTATTTAAGCTCAAATAATGTTTGCATTCATCAAGATCACCCTTGTTTCATCTGGCAAGCTGTCTCTGGGCGTGCTCCGTTTTATATTATATCTACTGTTTGGATACACAAATACCAATCTTATATGTGGGTGCATAGCTGTGTAAGACAATCTTTATTTTTTATTTTACTCAGATATGATAAAGTTAGAAAATAGCACAATAGAACTTCATACTATAACTGCAAATTGCTAACAAGGATGAGTTATTTCTGTGTATTCGCTGACAATTGTTTACTTTGTGTTACTAATTCTTCTTAACTTTTACTACAACCAAATGCTGTAGGATGCAATAGCTTCATCTGCTTTGATACATTTGTACTGGATCCAGCTTATCCTGTTGGTATGGGGTACAGCTTACAAGTGTTGTATTGTTATGCAATTTACTATGACTGTGTACTCTACAGTATAGCTGTTATATATTGACCTAAAATTAGCAACAATAGCTGTGAGGAAAAGAGTTCTAACTTTGTGCAAAACAAAGATGAACAATTAGGCCTGCAATAAGTTATATGCAGGTCATTCAGTTACTAATTTTCACACACCCCACCAGAAATGTTACGCAGTTTTCCTTTCAGTGGATGGGAGCATGTCATAAAAACTGCATGGGAGAACACAGCAATAATACATGGTGAAATACATACATTTCTTCAAGCAACTCAATCAACTAGTGTAAATGCAATTGTCAAATAATGGACATTCCTGCAGATGCAGTACCTTCATATTTCACTGCACTCCCTAAACAAAACTCAATACAGTACAAAATGACATATTCCTTAAATGCTGCCAATTCCATTCACTGCACGGATCTCAGTGAATAGTCAGGCAGGACTCTGACTATATGGCATGAATAAACAGAAATTATATATAAACCATAAGAAAAAATATACTTTAAAAATATGTATTAAAAATGTCTTTAAAGATGGATGAGGGACTGTGTGATGTAAAGTGAGAGTGAACCTTGCACCAAACAGCCTAGCCTAAGCATAGCACTGCATGGATCAGTTATAATTTATGTGTTTTTAAAATTAAGGTAGCACTAACCTGAATGTCATGGACCATAGCTGTGGACTAGATGTCATCTTTTTGCCTGTGCAACCATATACCATGTACAACCCTGCCACATGGTGTCTCTTACTGCTGCTGCTGACTGGCCACCAGCACTATCGTCAATTGTGGAAGGGCCTGTACTGGGAGTTGCAGTGCCATCACGGGCAGTTCATCACCAGACTACAACATGCGGTAAACATACTGTATGCAGTAGCAGAGTAAAGGGAACCCCAGCCTTATCCAGGCAATGGAAAAAGACTTTCAACAGGTCACACTCTCACTTGATGACAATCCATGTCTTGGACAGGGCAAAGTTTTATTTTTTTTCAACAGCTCTTGTTGGATTCTGTATAGATGACATCAACTAGGGCTTGAGTAGGTAGCCTGCATCATGTGTAAAATGTAAGAAAAGAAAAGGGGGTGGAGTCACAACACAGGAAGGGTGAATTAGTGCAAGTCGTACATTTTCCAAGATATAACAGATTACATAATTATTGTAAAAATTTCTACTTATCAATAAGGTGACCATGGGGAATCCTACCATGCAGGAAGAGGTGGTAGAGTGACCTTATATGTTCATAGGTTAGTAGCAGACTAACTGCCCTTGTTGGTCATTTTAAGCCTAGCCAGTTACTCCATGTGAGAATCAAACCCTGCACCTTGTGTTTGTAAGGTAAACACCTTAACCATTGTGCCAACTTCCCATGTCAGATATGAGAATCATGGGCACTGCCGGGATGCTGGGCTGACATATTGGTGATGTAGCCCCTTGCATCACATACCACCTGGCAGTTGATGGAAACTTAACCTTTTCTATTTTGGTACCACTCCCCCATGGTCCTGTTGGGGCTCTAACAGCAAAATGGGTGCAATCTATCACACCAAGCACCTCAGGGAAATGTGGCATCCCATAGAAGGTACGCACGATCCTTTTTTGATTCTGTGATGATACTGGCAGGTAAGCATGTCGATCCATTTGGGCCTAGGATACATTGAGGAATTGTTGAAGGACCCTCAAAGCAGAAACTTGAAATATACCCATCTTGCCCCCAGTCTATCTCTGGAATGTCTGCATGGCAAGTATAGTGAAGGCTATACATACCTTTGTATCCACAGGTAAAGGAAGGACACAACCCCCCCCCCGTTCCATTCTGTTGGGCATTCTAACTCACTAAAACCCTTACAATATCTATCAAGAATTTCTTGATTATCAGTGCTATAAATGGTTATTCTTTGTCTCCATCTTCATCTTATTGGCTGGCAAGTGCTGCTAGATGCAATTGGGTTTAGCTCAGCCAAGACAAGCATCTCACAGCAAGAAATAGCTATGGTGGCAGCAGCATTAAGCATCTTCACGAAATGCAAAATAGATACAAAAAGAATAACTTCACCTTTTATAATGCCTTTGATCACAGTACAGAAATGCATCAATAAACAACTATGAATCTCAAACAGAAGAGAAAGGGCTTATCGGCATAAGAAGTTTTAAACCATTTCTCATTAAAATTTCATTAGCTTTTCATTTGCATACATTCATTAAAAGCTGCCCAGCATAAGAGCAAGTGGCCTATATGAATCGCAATGAAGCTGTACTTAGCTGCTCCCTGCACAAATTGGACTTTATGCTCTGAGCAATGACTATGAATATCACCCGTATTTCGTATACATCTTTGCACATATAAATGCAGGCAAGCACACATGAACACACACACACTCACACACACACATCCACGCATGCGCGTGCACACACAAACACACACACACACACACACACACACACACACACACACACACACACACACACATAGACACACAAACACCACTGAACCTCAAATATACTGTTTTGATGCTTATCAGTATACAGTACAGTGGAATTGATGTTTCACCACATTATGGTCTGTGGAAGATTTTATGAGGTATATATATATATATATATATATATATATATATATATATATATATACTATTTATTGATAGGAAGCCTTCAACAACTAATTTGTTGACACTTAGTTCATTGTTTTTCAGTTAGGTGACAGCACAAATTTGACTTAAATTCACAGACACGTTGTTAATAATGCATAACAAAGTGGATATGGAGATGATGTCCGACATAATACCCTTTTACTATACATTATGTTTTATATTTGAAATAAACAGAGTAGAGTGAATTACTGTTGATAAACATGATTTGCAGTGAATTCATTTTAGATCAGGAGAAGTGTAATTGTGTTACACCAGGGCTGATATGATTAGCACTTTTAGGCAAGTGACCACTACAGAATTGCTTCATTTTTCATTTTGCAGCAGGTAAAAAGTGGACAGACCTCATTATTTTTTTTTTAATTTGGAAACACACTGTACTGTGAATGACATTAATAAGTCCTTACAGATCACAGAGGGGGAAAATAAATAAATAAATTAAAAACAAAATCTCTTTTACTGGTATCATGAAGAGGTTTTCGAGCCCTCTCCCTCCCAGGCTCATTTAACTGACTGCCTCTCCCAATTAGGCAGACCAGGAGTTATACACTGCTGTAGTAGGTCACCCTTCCAAGAACTGCCTGCTTACAAAATACATAAAATGCAGCCATTTTCCACATCCCTTAGATAACACTGGTGGAGGGGAAGGGGGATTCAGTTTGAAGGGGCATTTAAAAAAAAAAAAAAAAAGCTCAATTTGTATCTTTCACTGTAATTGGTTGTTTATGCCAAGTACTGTGTTTGCTACAGCAGCAGACAGGGAGGCCACGCTACCAAATGATGAAGTGAAGCTAGGAGGGTTGGGGAGAACTTGTTAGCAACTAAGGCTGGTCCCACAGGGGTTCATTAAAGTGACGGGTACTCTACAGTACGTTGTCATTTCCGACCTCGACACATCTCCAACATTAGGCCAGCTTTGTACTCCTGTTTCTTCTTCTTTTTATATATGAAATATTTTTCCTGAGGCAGATTTCTTTTCGGTAAGTGGGGGGGGGGGCATGTTTACAGTTTCCATCATAATGTTATAGGCAAAACTAAGCTTCATTTTGAATCTTAAAGAAATGAAAGCTGGATTTCAAACATGAGAAAGGATAGCGGGTAATTTTCCACTAATTCAAGTTATGAATCACATTCCCAATGATATTTTATATTGTTAATTATTGTGAGCTGCACAACACTCATTTTCTATAAGGGTTATAGTAGAATAATCTTTATATCTCTACACTGTGAGGTCCTAAGTTCAGTTGCCCTGTCAGTGCTGAGAAGTAGTGTAGTGCTTGGTGTTGGTGTAAGCAATGTTTCAGATTTGAAGAATTATAAGCAATCTGTGTTTTAGATATTTTGAGGCAAGATTCTGAATTTACACAGTGGTTATATAGTCATGCTACTATTACAGTGACTGAAATATGTTTTACATTCCTTGCCAATAGTAATGCATAAAAGCATATGACACCGATTATCATTTCTGCAAATCCGAACAGACAATGGATTGCACTCATTTTTTACATTTCTGTTTCACTGCATGCTTGATGTTTTTATGGCATGCAACATTTGTAATACAAGAACTCATTAGCATACTGCTTACAGAATATACCATACCAATAGAAGTGTTTACTGCCCAGAAACCGTGGATGGGATTTATAGTTAATTAATGCACTGTACAGTGCAAATTAGCATGGGTGTCAGCAACATGCTTAGTGTGTATGTGTGTGATTCTAAGACACACACATATTGTGGTCATGCAAGGGGCAAAAATAGCTTGGCATGCAGTGCATGTTAATCAGTCTGTAATGGTAGAGAATGAGGAACTCCATACAAATGAGACACAGTGTGTGCAAATGATGACACCTAAACTGGTAGTGTGACTATAAAATGGGTATGCTATTCCTCAGTGCATAGTCATTTTTTACACCAAGAATATTGGTGCATGAAAGGGGAGTGATGCTTGGATTAACAGCAACAATATCTCAGCAGCATGTGTTATCAACTGCCACTCGAGATAATATTCACAATGTTGTGTTTTGTGACTATCACCTCAACAGAGTAGGTGCAGAGAGAGAGACAGAGCCTGAAATATTACCACTGAACTCAGAAATATAGTAGGGACACATTAGAGAGACTGCAGGCATCAACCTTATGAATCTTGAATCAGTGCCTCTGTATTATACTGCATGATGTGGAAGAACATATTAGGTTCCCCAGGACTACAAAGGAGAACAAAAAAATAAGGAAGCGCCATGCAGACAATTCATGAGGTCCCAGGTGTGATGGATTACACAAGTTATCATCAAGGCCCTACCTAGTTCAGAAGGATAGTGATATTTCATCAGGAAGAGCTTCCACTTCTTTAAGTACCACGTGGTATCAATGTATTCATGCACTATCTGGGTAGTTCCCATGCCTCATATGGCTGGCACAGTTTGTGACATGTTCAAAATTTTATATAGTAAAACTAATAGGTGACTTAAGGAACGAATTAGAGACCATTATTATTGTGCCAATAAGGGCCATAGTTATAGTGCCTTAGCTAAACATATACTAGAGAAAGGCACTAACCATTGGTTCAAGTTTATGGCAGTAGACGTAATTTATCAAAGTTTTAGGTTGGGTGATATAACTAATGTCACAGAAGGGTTAGAATTAAGATGGATTCTTAAACTAACAGTACAAAGAGGTGCACGTTTGAAGGAATCAGTACCTTTTAAGCCACTTCTGAAAGAAAGAAAGCTTCTTAAATAAGTATACTGCTATGTGTGTTTTTATGGCAATAGCCTTTTATGGTTTCTGTCTTAAAAGAAAGCTGCGCCTTTAAGCTTCTTATGACTATTGTACTCAAATGTTTTTTATTGATAGATATTTAATTGATTGCATTTTAAATATTTGACATGCTGCTGATTTTTTGTATGGTCTGAAGAAGCAATTTTATCGCAAAAGTGCTCACCTGTGTTTGAATAAAAGTCTATTTGGATTTTACACTGCTCTTTGCCATCTGCTTTTTATTGGTTTGCTGTGGTGCTATGCTCTACATTTTTGTTTCTACTACTTGGTTTGTGGTTGACAAAGCTTTACAGTCAGCAGGACTTGTTTTACCATAGTGTGTTCATTGGCATGGTCCATTGTTTTGACTTGCAGTCACATCTTGAAGCATTCTACTGCAGGGAAAGAGGCAGAAGTACAGGACTGTTAGCATTCACCCTGTCAGAGCATGCCATGTGCTGAAACTGATGTGTGTCTTTCCCCATTAAGTGGTCATTACCAACAGACAAGGTGGCAGGATGCACCTCCACAGGAAACAAGGAAGGGGTAGAACCACAAGAATATGCATGCACAGCCTGACATAACCCAGGTTTTGAGCTAGAGAAGCATCATTGTCCATGACCTGGACAATATATGTAAATGGGATGGCTGGTTGTGTATCAACAGGTGGCAGGGATGCTAAGTCACCAACACACTGTGTAGTTTGTGGCTGACTTTTTTGCATTTAGGCCCTACTGTGGTCATGTAAGACATGGCCATTGGAGTCAGATAGGATGGTACTTGCAATGTGATTCATGAAGGCACTGGTAGTTCATAGCTTGTTACTAAATTTATGTCTAAGGAGACCATTTAGTAGCTCAGCCACATCACCCAATACAAATAGCAGACTAACCAAGTCCCAAAATCAGAAACAGATTTTTTAAATATTGTTATATATTGCTATGTATATTTATTGCAATATTGTTATAAAATTAGGAAGTTGATAGAAGGCTTTGAATTAACATGCCTTTTCTGAAAAATATGAAGTCAGCATTATAAATATATGTCATTATTTAGTGACTTCAGTCCTGAATAATTTGCCAGAAACCAAAACATTTTATGAGGAACAGACAAAAAAATCTGTACATTCTGTGAAATTCTGGACAGTTAAGTGGTACTGAGCAAACACTCCCAGTCTTAATGGCATGGGTTCAAATTACCAGTTACCTACCCAACAAGTTATATATGGGTTAATGTTGAGTTTATGGAGTATGTTAATAATCCTGGCCTAGGTTATAGTCATCAAGATCTATCTTTTACAATGCCAAACTGATGTATGACCAGAGATGTAAGGTCAGATATATCATTGTTTACTAGTTCAGCTAGACTACATTCTACCATCTCACAAATAATACTAGTGTGACAAATAGGCCTACCGTTCCTAGGGTCAGTAGTGGGCATAATACAGAGTTTACTTCTTGTGATAGTGCCTCATTTGCCAATAGTAATCTCATAGCATTACTTGCTTGCTGTCCTTACACTCCATGTCACTTTTTACATGCTGCACATCATCCTGAAATTCAAGGTGCATTCTAATCATCTCTACAATGATCTGGACAGCAGGTGATTTTGTGTGGATCACTGTGCATTCACTGGTTAAAGCCATGTTTTATGATATCATGACACTCATAGGTGCAAGAGAGCAATTAAACACCCTGTATCTATCCCCTATATTAGGGATCTACACCTCAGTTGTGCTCAGTTCAGATGCAGGAGTCTGACAGGGCCTGTTAGGTAGAAGATGCTATCATGCCTTAATGAGGCTGTGTGCTCATCCTGAACATTTACAGGGGATTCTGTAATAGTTAAGATTGTCCCAGTCCCCTTCAATAGACACATCACACCGAATGACATTTGACGACCTTTATTAAAACTTCCATAACATAGCTTTGATCACCAAAATGTATTAATTACAACTGAACATAGTATAGTTGATTCTAAACACAGCATAAACATCTTTGTAATGTTATTCAGGTCAGCGTACCTACTCATCCTGCCCCAGTAAGCAGCGTCCATACCTCTACTTGCTTACTTTACTTATGAAGCAGCGTCCTCATCTCACGTCATACACCATTCATTGAATTACCTTCCAACCAAATAAGCAGCATCCTTAGCTCAGCTTGCTTATCTATTCAGCAAACTTCCTCCAGCTGCTCATTTTCCTTTCCCCCAAATCCTTGAAATGAACATCCATACAGCAGAGGGGGAACAGAAGAGGGCAAGCCTATCCCTCTACTCCGCCTACCCCGACTGATAAAATAACCACAATCCCCACCAACAAAAAGGGAGGGTGGGTGGGTTGCAAGTTCATGCCAAAATGTGATTACGTACCCAGCTACACTTGTCTAAACCCCTTAAGCCCCTCCCCACCCTTACCTCATTTCCTCCCAATCATCCCTCCCTCCATTTAACCCTTTCACCTCCCCAACCCACTTAACTCCCACTAATATATCAATCTAATCCCTCTTGAAGATGTCCCAGGACAACTTGGTTTGTTGTCAAACCTCATTTGTCCCGGTCACCTTCAATAAACACATCACAACAAATGACATTTGACTACCTTTATTAAAACTTCCATAACATAGCTTTGATCACCAAAATGTATTAATTACATCTGGACATAGTATAGTTGAGTCTAAACACAGCATAAACATCTTTGTAATGTTAATCAGGACAGCGTACCTACTCATCCTGCCCCAGTAAGCAGCGTCCATACCTTTGCTCACTTACTTTACTTATGAAGCAGCGCCCAGACTCACTTCATATCCCATTTATTGAATTACCCACCCAACCAAATAATTCAGGATGACATGACCTTACTCATCCTGACCCAGTAAGCAGCATCTATACCTCTACTCGCTTACTTTACTTATGAAGCAGCGTCCCCATCTCACTTCATACACCATTCATTGAATTACCTTCCAACGAAATAAGCAGCATCCTTACCTCCGCTTGCTTATCTATTCGTCAGACTTCCTTCAGCTGCTCATTTTCCTTTCCCCGGGTCCTTGAAATGAACATCCAGACACCAGTGGGGGAACAGAAGAGGGCAAGCCTGTCCCTCTTCTCCACCAACCAGCCTGACCAGGCTGTTCCCCCTCCCTTCTACCCAAAATGGTTCAATCAACTATCTCCCATAAAGGGAAGGGTTAAGCCAAACATCATTTGGTGTACCCATCATCTGTAAAGCACATAAGAATCCCGTCATCACCCCCATGCCTTGACATACCAGCACTAAAACATGCCTTAATGAAACTAAACTAGGATTACCCATGACCCCACTGTACCAACGGAACATCCACTCCAAGAGAATACATTCCCTTCAAGTCCGCTTCCTTCAACCCACTAATCATGGCTCAGCCTTTCCAGAATGACAACCTATAACCATAACACATGCCACAGAAACTATAACACCTTGAACTCAAATCTGCACCCAGTCAAAGAAAACCCTTAGCAAGTCTCAAACCCAGGACCCTGTCAACTATAGCATATCACATTAGCCCACCAAACTACACAGCTCTGGATGTGCAGTAACCTGATTACTGTAGAGAATAGTCTAACTCCAAAACTTTAATGACCTAACACTAAGTGCCAGAAAACCAGAATCTCTTGACCTAGTTCCTGAAAACTCGCCTATACCCAGCAATAAAATACGTTACGTACCCAACCTTAAACAACCCTAATTCACTCATTACCAACTGGCAATCAGGACTAGAACCCAAGCCACCCCACTCAGAACCTCAACTCCCCACTCACTTCTTCCTAGCAACCGTCCTAGCTAGAACATTGAAACTGCTAACCATCCTTAACCACTGCTTGTCCCTGGCCTTTCCTCTCGAAGGTTGTCTTCCCTTATGTTACCTATACCTCTAGTAAGGAATTAAAACCTGGCCTATGGCTGCAATATTCTGCAACCAAGCATCCTTTAAACCTTCTAGCTCCAGTGTAAACAATGCACGCAGTTTCTAAAATTACACCAAAACAGCCACATACCTACCATGCTTCCTAAAACCCTACCTACAAAAATTCACCCAAATCACAAGTGAAATGATCCTTGTGCTACTCTGTTAAACCTTAACCTGGTATGTGACATTAACACTACCTACTCAAAGGACACATTTGTTACCTCAAATATTCCACACATTAGGAACAAACTCCAGCATCTTGTCAAACAAAAAGATGTAATTGGCCCTTCCCCCAAATACAGATTAAACAACTGGATGAGTAACTATTATCACCCCAAGATTCCAACCACCTGAAAGCAAGGGTTGAACTCAGCTGGCTTGCAAGATCCATAGGGCTTTAACCTTAAAAGTACTTGCGCTCCTATGAATGTTGTAACTCTACGCCTCCTGTGGGATCCCCACACTCCCCATAATCTGTCCCCAACAATTTTATCCTGGCCCCCACCTACCTTTTCCTTACTTGCCCCACATTCCAATGCAATAATCAGCTCCCACACTACTTGAACACAGTGCTCTAACATGCCTTAATTACCCAAAAAATGGGGATTACCGGTGACCATGTTGTGCACCACTCCAGCCACCAAAGGACCCTCTCAAAGCAGGTCAGGGACAGACCCCAAATACTGCTCACATCACCTCAGCAGCAGTTATCCATATATATATATATATATATATATATATATATATCTATATATATATATATATATCTATATATATCTATCTATCTATATATATATATATATATATATATATATATATATATATATATATATATATATATATATATATATATATATATATATATATATTTTTTTTTTAAACACCACAACTTGCCCGTGCTTCCCAACTATCCCCCCACCCCCTGCCACCAACCCTCCCACAAACTTAAAATGCTGGAAAAATCATTGGCTTGAATTGGCCTGCATGCCCTACAGCAGTCATGGCCTGAACTTAACTGTCATTAGCCATGTTAAAAAATAGGTTTAAAGTGAAATATTGGTATCAAAGTGCTCAAATGATGGCACTGTGGTTCCAAAGCCAAGCCAAACGACCTTCCTTCTCATAAAATCTGGTCCCAGTTCTTCGAGCCTTGTTAGCAGAAATAGTAATCTGTAATTTATTCAGGTGTACCAATTCTGATTCTAAATATATAAATGTGCAATTATACCCTGCGATCTGCCTGATCTGCAGATCAGTAAAAGAAAAGCCTTCCTGCTAAAGTTCACCAGCCCATGCACAAAGCCCCTCCCACAAGAAGATAAGTTTGAAATGCAAATGTCTGTCCCCAGCTCCCACTGCATTCAATAAACGTGTCGAAACCCGCCAGCAAAGCACCACCTTTGAAAAATTAACCAAGACATAGGAAAAGAAGAAGAAACACACACATCCGACATGCCAGAAAACCCTGCACCATTCCCTCTCACCGTGCCCATTCGAATCACTGACAGCTGTCACTGTCCAAACTCGCTTGTCCCTTCTAAACTCGAATCCCACCACAGAAGCTATACAATTACCTTGCCAACAAGTCACATCACTCAGTGAAAATCCTAATGAAACAATTCATTACCTTGCAAGCTAACCAGCAATTTTGGATTAAAAGTTGTGCCCTATCCAACACATGCAAATTACATTAACCTCTTCTGACTGCTTTAATATGTTTGTGCATTATCCATTAAATTTAAATTATGTTAAACCTCGACAGATGGCAAAAAAAAAACACCCCAACTACAGTAGTCTGCATCTTCCAGTCAATCAATCATGAAGGGCCAATGAATCAAGCAATCTCAGAGAAGGTGCATGACCCCCAGCAAATGTGCACAGCCCCACAATCAAAAACCCTCCACCTGCACGAGCATACCAAAATATGAGGCAAACCGAACAGATAAGGGATGCTGTCCCCTCAGCACCTAGGAATTACCCCTTGCACATAAAGCTAAAATCAGTAGCAGTTTCAGAAAGAATAAGTTTGACATACAAATCCTATCAGCTGAGAAAATGCTCACACCCAATATATGGCTTGTGCTTCTTAACGGCTCACTGAAGATTGTAGCACATCTCTCCTGCTGCACTGGACATCGACAGTTTGTGAAAGTAAAATATGCTACCTGCTGTGCTACTACAACTGAAAGGGGGGAGGGGGCAGAGTGAAATAAATATATTAAGCCAGAACCTGACTTAACACTCCCCAGGGCCATTAGCGGCCCACATGCATGCATGACCGACAACTCTTTTTTGTGGGAAACTCACAACCCTCTAAACAGGAATTCTCTTCAAGCAACCATATTTGCAGGAAAACTCCTTCGTTCACTGTTGTACTAATGCTACCAAAATAAAAGGAGAACACACACCCAATCTGAATATTCCTGACTGTAGATTGTATTGATGCAGCATCAACCAGCATCAACGTCTGCACTATAAGATCACCTGACAAGGTTATGGAGAGGAGCCCCTTTCAAAGTTTCAGAATGAGAACTACTTAAGTAAGATATCTCCCAGAGCCATATTAAGTATATGCTACATGGTACCCTTTAAGTGGTCTAAATTTATGAAGGGAGAGAGGAAAAAAAAACACATCACAAGGCTGTTTATTCCTTAAAGGTAAGAGGCCAACCCCATGTTACCCATTCTAGAGTTTAGAGCATCAAACCTACCCAAACTTATTCCAGCTACAAGCAACCCTACTGAATAATAAACTGGGAATGCAATACTAACTGACACAGACACCACCAATAGTACCATAAACCCATTTAGGGAGCATCACCCACCCACCTTTCTTACCAACTATTCCAGGCCTACCTGTCAATACCAGTACCTACAGGTCATCTCGGACACAGAACCTGCCATAGCAAGTTCACGCCAAAGTGTGATTACTTACCCAGCTGCACTTGTCTAAACCCCTTAAGCCTTTCCCCACCCTTACCTCATTTCCTCCAATCATCCCTCCCTCCATTTAACCCTTTCACCTCCCCAACCCACTTAACTCCCACTAATATATCAATCTAACCCCTCTTGAAGATGTCCCAGGACAACTTGGTTTGTTGCCAAACCTCATTCAGTTATCACTTCATCTGCACTGCTGCAGACAGGCCTATGGTGTCACTGGACTGTGCTACTCTTGTTATCATCATCATCACATATTTGCCCTGCTGATGTCTGCTCTGTGTTTTCCTGTTGTGCTGAACTCCCCATCAGTAGAACCTATGAAAACAGAAACTTTCATGACAACTCTCTCTTCCCACTCACACATATGGCCCTTAAACCTCTTTGGCATGCCTACTACTACACCTTGAAATACAAATATAACATACTTTGACAGACATACATTGTTATGTTGATTGTTATAGCTACAGACCAGAGGTGTTTTTAAGGGTCTACTTCATAACATTGTACTTTCATAACATTGAGACCATAACATCAACAATTCAAAACATTGAAAACCCAAAACATTGAAAACTCCAAACATTGAAAGTGTGCTTCATAACATTTAAAAATACATTGCAAAAGTAAATAATATCACCTCTACCTACAACACCTAACTAACAAACACACTTTCTACTATGTTTCTGCAGGGGGTAAGCCCTCCTGCACCCCCAGAACCCCCCACATCCCCCGTAAATTAAATATACCAACTCCAAGATCACACTACAGTGCAAAAAAGCTGATTTCCTAACCTCAGTGTATGAGGTTAGGAAATCAACTTTTTTCTACTGTAGTGTGAGGTTGGAGTTGGTATATTTAACTTACAGGGATGTCGGGAGCAGACACCCCCCACACATGGGTGGTGCAGGGGGGCATGCCTCCCTGCAGAAACATAGTAGAAAGTGTGTTTGTTAGTTTGGTGTTGTTCTAGATGGAGGTGATATTATTCACTTGTGCAATGTAGTTTTCAATGTTACGAAGCACACTTTCAATGTTCTGAGTTTTCAATGTTTTGGGTTTTCAGTGTTTTGGGATTTATATGTTTTGGTCTCAATGTTATTAAATTCAACGTTATGAAATTTCAATGTTATGAAGTAGGCACATTTCTAAATGTATACACAGATGGGGGTTGGTCAATACATCAAGTACAATGAAGTGTGTTATATTGCACTACAATGGTTACTACTAAGCTGGTGCATCCCTGACTGAGAAGTGTATCACTTTATACAATCCCATCTCCCACATCCATCCATTTATGACTGGCCACTTTGCAAGTCTGGTGAGTAAGACTGTAACATCTACTGCCTCACTGAGACACCACAGCAGTGGAAAACTCTTATCACAATGTCTTATGCTTTCTTCTTGCACAGTGTCATATCAGTAACCCTCCACTGGACATGTCTCAGAGATCTATTATAGGCACATATGGCATTCAAACATTGTACCATTCACTGGCAAGTCAAGTCCAATACTGCCTATCTGCAGCACCCAGGAGGTAGATGCCATGTATCAAGATAGTCTGTAGTGGCACTTTGTTCCCCTAGGTGGTGATATTTTTCTAGGCATTGCCTCCCTAAAGTGGCCTTACCAGTATATCTGCACCTGTGTATGTCATGCTATAGGATGCCAATACTTATGCTCACAGTTCCAATTTATGCATCTGTTCATCAGACACAGTTTTTGATGTGTTTATCCTTATAACAATGGCTACAGTCTTCTAAACATTATACAAATGTGAATCACCAGCATTTAGCAATAGACACAGCTTCCTCCCATTTACAAGCTGTCACTATACCTGAACTTATGGTCTTGGAACCACAGACCCACTGCAGCACACTATTCACATCTTTTCCATGCCCACCAGCCATATATAGATGGTGAAGTGAAGTGCAACTTTGCTGGGTTCCGAAATACATGTACATCAAAACACATTCCAAGCTGTTTGACTGAAACACCAGATGGTTTGCTGGCTTGCTGAGACACTCTATCAGGCAGGACTTCTTTCTTAACTTTGTTAACCTGCTAATCTACAGAATATTTACTGAAATTCTTCTATTCCACAGTTTTATGTTAACTAGCAATGTTGTACAAAATTTTGCTTATGAATTATATTGTGCTAACAACAATCAATTAGCATGGTGGTCATGCATGTGAAACTAATTATTGTAGCTGTTTCTGAACTGCTGTCAAAGTACATTGCACTGCTCACATGTCAGTAGTAACAGAGCACATAAAAGTGACTATGAGGCATGTGACCTGTATTCTCATGTAAACAGGATGTACATGCCCATAACACCATGAAGCAGTGCCATATTCATTCTCAGTGCTATGGTGCAATACTAGACACATACAGTAGCACAACAGTGTAGCATTATGTTGAGGAAAGGAACATCTTACCTGCAAAAATTTGTCCATGTGTAGGGTGGTACCATTTCACACCTCACATGAAGTGAGTGGCTATGGCTATTAGGACTGTTAGTGGTGAAATAGGTAGCACACTCACCTTTGCTGCTGAAACCTGTGGGTTCTATTTTCACACTGGGTAGATCAAGTGCTAAAACTGCAGTGCAGAATAAAGGGTTGGGGGGCTGCACTCCTGATTTTATCGTCTTTCAGATGAGACATTAAGCACAGGACTCATCTAGTTCATTTGTTGGTAGCTTAGGTGGATCTAAAAGATCCATTGGTACCTATCAAAAGAGTAAGGTTCCTTTATTAGCATGTTATTTACCTGACATTATTTAGATATTTACATTTTCACACATTTACTTTTTTTACATAATTCTATACATATTTACAAAATTGTAGTGAGACTTTACTCGAAGACATTCATGTAATTTCTTCTTTTTGCATTGTGTTTTTTATCTTGATATATTTTTCTTTAAACTAGAACCCCACTCTTTCTTCCACAATCACAATCTGATTTTCCTTAATATGACTGATAAGATCTATTTTCCATTGAAAAGAATTCATTTAATCTCTCATTCCAAATTACTCATATTACGTAGAATAACTTTTTGTCTATTCTTATCATATATTGTGTGTTTCTATTCTTATCATATCCTTATTCAGTCATGTCCATTTTATGTCATTACTATTTTTTAATCTTGAAAAAAAATTTATTCATAAACTTTTTTCCACAATTTCTGTAGGCTTTTCCATTTTAGAAAACACGTTCTGTGGTTTCTTCTTCACCACAGTGCACACATACTCTGTTACCTTTCTTTTTATAACACATATTTGCATTACTGGCAACTTCTTTATTCCCAGTCTCCACAGAAAATGCAGGCATTCTACTTTATTACTACACTACTTGCTTCTTTCCTTTATAGCCATAATCTTTTTTTCTGGTAAATGTTTCCAAGGATCAACACAATAATATTATAACATTATATTCATAATTATTGATATTCTTCTAGCTGATCAATCTCTATCTTCCAGTTTTATTTTTTCTTGATAATTTTTTTATTTCTTCAGTAATACATTATTTTTTTATCTTATTTCATCTTATTGTCTCTCCAAAATTTTCATATGTATACTTAGTCTTGCTACTAGTTTCTCATTTTCATTTATCCATCTCAACACTTTATATAAATTTAATGAAGCTGCAAGTACTTCTAGATTTAGTAATTCTAATCCCCCTTCATCTTTCTCCATAGATAACAATCCTCTCTTGACATGATTTGTCTAGATCCCCATATAAAAGTGAATATAACTTCTAACACTTGTTTTCATGTCTTCTTGAATTCATTTATACACTTGATAACTACATTATATTTTTCCTATTAATACTGACTTTATCAAATTATCTTTTTTGCTGTAAGATATCTATATGTCTCCCCCACAGACAACAAATGTATTTCAGTTCTTGAAGCAAATTTTCCAATTATATCACATTTTGTATTAGTACCAAAATTTATTCACAATATAGACATTTCTCTCATTGTAAACTGCATTCCTGCTATTTTTATCTAATCCCCAAAACTTTACTTTTATCATTATTTAATATTATAACTATTTCTTTAAACAGTCTGCAACACAAAATATTGCTTGCTTCATTTATATATTATTTTAGTAACTATAATAATATCATCTGCATATGTCATTAAAACTAAGATATGTACACCTGGTTGCATTATATACTTTGCATTCTTCATTCTACTATTTACATTACTTATTATTATATTCATAACTAAAGAACATAGTATTCTACTCATAAGACAGCCTTGTCTTCTTCCCATTACTCATCCCTATTTCCTTACATAACCAGCCATTAACCAAAATTCTTATTTTATTATTACTATATGCTGTTATATGCTGTTATGCACTGCTGTGGTGGTGCTGCGGTAGCGTTGTTGCCTCTTTGTCCTGTTCAATTCTCAGCTAGAGCGTCTTCTGTGTGGAGACATGTGTGAATGGGTGTACCTTCATTGAAGGTTGTGCATCAGAGCTGGCAACTTGGCATGGAAAAATCTACTGCCAATCATTAGTGGACCGGAGTTCTGCTGTGGCAGCCCCTAACCGGGAACAGCTGAAAGATACAACAACAACTATATGCTGTTATGCACATTTTTTACTTTATCGCTAAATTTTTTTCTCTATTAATTTCCATAATGTCTTATGCTCTGTTGAATCAAATGTTTTATTAATTTCACCTACCATAAGCTTTGTATCCTTTCTTCTATGTACAATATCTACAATTTTTCTTACTATGATTAATAATTCATGTCATCCCTTCACTTTTATACCATACACATTTTCTTTCATTATATTTTCCATTTTATTTCCCAGTCTTTGTTGAATTTTCTTCAGAAAAAATGTATAATCTATATTATTTAGTGCTATTGGTCTCCACTTATTTATATCTTATTTTTACTTTTTCCCAAATAAATATTAATATCCCACTATACAATTATAACAAAAACATTCATTCAGCCATTCAATTAAAGTGTATAATACTCTTTCTGCCATTCCATTAAATTTTGATACATTTAATATCATATTCCATCTGGACCTACTACTGAATCTATATTAACTTGTCTAAGAACTTTATCTAATTCATACATAGTGATCTCTTTCTCAATTCCCTTATTTACTTGATCTGAAAAACATTTAACTTTCCATATTTTATTTCAATATTTTTCTTTAAACACTTCTCTGCATAATGTACTACAGTTTCCATTATTTGTTTTTAATTTCTTAGTAGCTCTCCTTCCTTTTTATCACTCTCATTACACTACTGCCTTCTTTCACAATCTTACCTAAATATGATGACAATTCTTCCTTCTTTCCTTGTACTAGATATATTTGTTTATATAACACATTTTTGATCTTTTCATAATTTCTTTTATATAACTCTTTTTCTTTTTCATAATATTTACTATCATTTCTCTCTAGCTTTTCAAAAGCATTACTATATATTTTACATAGCTTTATTTCTTATCTTTCTACTTCCCCTTTGCCATCTTAAAAACAACTGTTCATATTTATTTTTAAATGTAATCCACCATTCTGATCAATTTACATAAAGTGTTTTCATTGTAACATGATCTCTCTATAATTGTATGATTTGTTTTCCCTTTCCATTCCATGCTTTCTCATTTATTCTTTTTATTTCCTTTCCCTACCTTTATATCTTCTTTAATTTAATATATTTCCTTCCATATTCTTAAATGATCTGCAAATCCTGTTACAATTGCTTCCCTTTCTGCTATGTTTACTCCTTCAGATATTATAAAATAATCTATTTCTGATTTAAGAACACCTCTTATATACATCCAGAACTTTTTATTCTAAATTACCAACTTCCCACATTTCATTACTTCATTTTATATCCCTTCCTTTCTTTTTCTTTATGCCTCTTAAGTCACAATTAAAATATTCTGTTATTATAATATTCATATTTACTACTGCATAGTCCAGTAATTGGTTAAATAAGCTCTCCATTTCTTTGCCTACTATTTTGCATATAATGCTATACTATATATTTTTTCTTGCCTTCTGACATCTATAATGGCCAATCTTTCCATTCTTACTAATGTTAAATCTAATATCTTTATAATTCTTCTTAATAATACTGCTATTCCTGAACAACGTTCATATACCAAACTCTATATTATATTTATATCCCATATTATTTCAGTTTGCAATCTGTTTTCCTCTTTTAGATATCTCATGTCTTCTAATACAATTATATCTATGTCACATTTATTATACCATTCTAAAATTCCTTTTCTTCTTGGCATATTTTTATACTATTTATATTAAGTGAAATAATTCTTATTCTCCCTATTCCTTAATTTAGGAGAAATCATTTAAACTTTTTTAATTTTTATTACATATTTCCTTTCTTTTTTCTTTTTAATTCATTCTTTTAAAATTTATTTTCCTAGCTTTTACTCTTCTTGTGATAGTTTTTTTTTTCCTTTCACTGTTTTCCAGTTTATAGTTCCCTCATCACTAAACTAATTTCTGCTTCTTTTTCTACCACCTTTCTGTTCTTTATTTTTATCTATTTCTTCTTCTATATTATCTTCAATTTGAATTTCCACCCCTTTTCACTTTGTTCTATATCCTCCCCAGTTGTTTTACTAGCATTAATCTCTTTTTTACAGTCCATCCACAAATGTCTAGTTAGTTGGCATTTATAACATCCAAATTCATGTTTTTAATCATGTCCTGTTTTCCTGGATGTATAACATTTTTCATCACAACTATTTACTAAATGACTTTCTTTCCAAAAAAAGAAAAAAAAAACACGTCTTTGGTTGTCCCAAATATTTTACTATTTCGCTGTTGCAATCAACATTTCAGCATTTTCCATTAGCTCCTCCATGTTGCACACCATCCTCGCAGCTGTCACTGCACCAGGATTGAGAAGTGCTCACATAATTGTGGCTAGCTCTTCCTCAATTATGGAATCAAATGAATAGAAGAAGTTCCCCAAAGCCTGGCTGAATTTCCTTAGTAGTGTAAATACCACCTCAGGTCTCCCCTAAAAAGAGGCTATTGGCCTAGTGGGACTAAACTGGTCAACAAAGGATAAATAAATAAATATTGTCAGGCACAATGGAAAGGAGACCTTTAGCTTGGTGTGCCACAGAGAGCAAGATTTACTTGCTCTTCCTGCTCAGGCTCTTTGAGGTGCACCTGCTTGGGCAACATGATAGTCCCTTTGGAGGACTGTTGCCTGCCATGAGCTTATGAAGATGATGAATTAGCAGTACTGCTAAATCATACTGTGTTACATGTACACTTAGGACTGTACATTTTTGTATTCCATTGGTGGAGATCAAGAGGTTAATGTGGTTTAACATTCACAGAATGTGGGACCAACTCTCCTAGCATTAGGGTGTGTATGACATATATGTTAGTCTACTGTACAGCTGTGACTGTCTTCATAGGATATGTGTGCAGTCATTTTTCCACATCCTGTTGTGGAAGATCAAGTAAGTCCACATTTATATCAGTCTATGTTGGCTAAAGTTTCCAGTGCTGGTTTTCCAGGACTACCAGAGCTGCCTTTCAGAAGTTGGATGATGTTTTTTTTTGCTGGAGGTGACCTGGAGATATTGTTGCTTCCCTGTTTAACTGTATTTCTGGGGATCAAAGCCTCTTCTTGTAGAAGTGGTCCAAAAGGATCTATTTTCATCCCCTGGCAGGAGATCTACCTAGGCATGAAATGATAGAATTTGTAGCCTTCTGGGCTAGTCTGAAATCTAAACATACCAAGTCCCTATCCTATCTCCACCCTTGTGGATTTCCTCATTATTTTGCCATTCCTTGATCATTTCTCAACCTTCCCCATCGCCAGTTGTCCAGACTCAGTATGCCCACTGATCTCCTAGCCTTTAACCTGCCTACCACACCTGCTTGTTTCTGTGTTTTATGTTTTCTTGTTTGCCACTGCAGCATGTACTTCATTGCCCATACCATCTACAGTCCCATCACTAGCTATTCTATCTATTATTATTTTCTGTACATAAAGAAGGTCTCTTTCCCTGTAATAAAAAAAAAACCTCTTCCTACCTCCCCTTTTCATACCTTATGGCTAGTCTTGTGTGATTCCCTCTACTTGCTGTTTTCCCATTTCCTACTTTCCTGTATGTTCGATTTCATCTCCATTTGTATGATAATCAGGATTTGGCACTTCACGGTGGTCTATATGGTGGGAGCTACCATTCTTGTGCTGGTTTAGAAGAAATTCAGGTATATGATGCTACATTGCACATATGGCATGCACCAACTTGCCATTCTAGTCTGCCTTCATTGTGGTCTGTGTCACATTGTTCACATATTGCTTCAGCTGTCAAGTAGCATAACAATTCTTCACCCATTAGTACTATGATTGTTAAATTATTAAGCCATTTGTTCAGACTATCAGTGATATTCAGTGCCTAATATATGTCTGATTACCAATGAGTCTCTTTGCAGTCACAACCTCAAAACTTAACAATACACAAGTTCATAGAATTTGTCTGTGAATTCCAGACCATATGAGAAAGAACAATCGGTAATATACTGCATGTACTAGATTCTGTAAAGTTACATTCAATACCAGGACTTTTTCTGCCCTGGTAAGTAACTTGGTTGCACTGTATATATTACCACATAAATTTATGCTGAGGTCTACATTATCCTATTTTAAATGTTAACATCTATCAGTCATGAGTGACTTCTTACATGCTTTTCAGTATTAATGATGCATTGTATTATGTTCCTTGTTGAACATCAGTACAACAAAAATTCCTCTGACACTATATTGAAGGGTATGACTAGGCAAGCACTATGTGACTACAAGGTACATTTTTTCCAACAAAAAAAAAAAAGAGGTAGTTTGTAAAAGACAATATGCTACAATTTAATCAAAGATATACAGTATTTATCATAGTTTATAGTTATATGTTTTGTTAAACAACTTTTCCAAAATTTCTGGTTGGCTAAAAGGGTTTTGCTTTAAGTGTCCACACTCTGGGGTAGATGGAGCTAACTCCTTAGATGACATAAAATATTTTTCAGGGACAGAGGAGCAAATTATCTTGTCTAGGGTCTTTAATTCAATACTTATATCTCAAATGTCATATTTCAATGGATTTATATATTTGAGTGGCAGGCATTTTCACCAAGCACAAAAAAAACTAACCTCACACAGAGCACATTAATCACTTAATTATTTTACCTATGAAGTTATTGTTTCCACTGAGGTAATAATCTATTACCACTAAGCAAACAGCACCCATTTTTGATCTCTCAGTGACACAGTAAATTTGTTGATAGCCACAGTCACTGTAACTGCAGTATCTGTCCTGTTTGTGTTGCCCAGTTCAGGTTCGGATTTAGGTCCAGTGAGCTGAGTTTTAATGGTATGTATGGTTCCTTCAAAACTAGCAGGTATATTTCTTGTCACTTTTTAAATATTTTCCTGATTCACAGCATTGACTGTACAATTAAATATTGATGAGCATCTTTGTTATGACAAGGTTCTCGAGATCACAATAAACAAAGAAGAGTTAGACAGGTCTAGAACTGTTCTAGGCTAATGATGTATGAGGAATGAAGAAATGGCTGCCCTTGTTTGTGCCATACCAAACTGGCCACTGTGGGTGAATATGGTACCCTTAACACTTAGAAACAAATTATCAGAATCCCTGGAACCATCTACACAACATGATTATCAAACTTACTAGGACATCCTGAATTTATCTTTAGTGCTACATTTAATCAATTTCTCCTTAGAAAGGGCATATTACTGCAACAGCTTGAGTTTTTTGACTGAAGATGGAGTAAAACTGTTATCACCTTAGTAATGCATGCTAACTCTAACCTTACACCTTACCTTAAAAAAGCTTTCCTGTAACACTGCAATCATTCCGCCAAATTAGAGGTTAGTATTAGGGTGGGTGTAAGAGTTAGTATAAAGATCAGCAAAGGAAATTGTTTTCCTTTTTCTATATTTTGCAGGTTCGGTGTTTAGTGTTTTTGATATTATGCAAGTTCAGTTTTGTTCATGTTACTGTTGTGTGTTTGACATTAACTCATTCAAGCCTAAAACACCTTTTTTGCATACTTTCAATTTATGCCCATACCTCTTATAGCATCCATAACTGTTTGGGGTTTGGCTTCATTAAGTGACTTACCAGCTAATAATAGGCAATGCTAGAAAAGGCATGGAGTTAATAACTAAACAACACTAACATTATTAGTCTTGGGTGTCCTGCAGTGGCAAAATTAATCTTTGTCACTTATTATTCAAATTTATGTTTGTATTTTCATAAATAAGAGACCTACATTTTATTGAGGTGTATTATGTGAAACAACAATGAGGGAGACAGGTCAATTCACTGAAAATGCTGGTTTATATCATACTATACTGGAAATATTGCAAGTTTTTTGTTAGTAATTATGAAAATAAACAATACTTCCATATCTGCTTAGTACTTAAAAGAAAGAAGTTTCTTACAAACTCTTAAATGCCGTTAGGTGGGTGAAACCTTTGATGCAGTAGAAAACTATCTTTAATAATTCTGATGTTAAGTTGCACATCTTGAGAGATATCCAGCATTATTTGTACAGCTAATTATAGAGTTAAACATATTCAATAAACATGTACCTATAGAGGAATTTATTTTTGTCATATGAAAGCTCATGTCTGGATAACAAAAATGTTCTAGCAATATATGTCTAGGTTGTACAGCATAGTATTCAAAATATGAACATTTGTGAAAAGTTTAGAAAAAATATAATTTGCGATTTGAGTGAATTATAATAAACTACAGTGTTTATGGAAAGGACTATGAATGCACTATTATCACTGTAAAGAAAATTTCTTACTGATAACATTGCTATTTGTACAGTTTTAATAGTTTTTATCATTAACTACATATTTAAATTTGTTTATTTTATGCTTTTTAAGTTTATTTTTCAGAAAACGCTCTGCAATGTAAGATGTGTGTAAGCTTATACAGGTGTGACATTCTAAACCGCATAGGTTTTCATAAGTAAGGGATGTTTGATCACATATAATGCAAATAAATATATATGTGTGTGTCTGTGTGTGTCTGTGTGTGTCTGTGTGTGT
>NC_056742.1:326905342-326972842 GCF_019279795.1 Protopterus annectens
GCATCCTAAATCCATCATTATTGTCACCACATCTTTACCATTTGTATTGCCTGTTTATCATCATCACATCTTCATCATATCTTCTTCAGCATACATTTGTAAAATAGCATATTGATCATCACCTTCATTATGGTTCATTAATTCTTCAAGAAGACAAAATTGCATTATTTGTTGATTTATTAACTGGTTATAACCAAAATATCATACCTCAAAACCTCAAAAACAACAAAAAACATTTTTTGCAGAAGGCAAGACCCCTCTGCAGACACCAATATAACACAGAAATGGGAAAAGGTTAAATAACAGATCCCCTAAATACAACCCCCTGACAAAAAAACTGTATGCAACCACATTGTAAGATAAAAATTCAATGTTTGACTTGTCCAGTGTCCTTGCAGACAATTCACATTCAACTACTCTTAGATCTTCCATCCATGATCTTCTGCCACTATCTTCTTACTTATCCTTATGTGAAGATAATTAAAAAATCTAATTTCCTCAAAAGATGTTATTCTCCCAAAATTTGAAATAAGATAATAGCCAAACTCCCAAAGGGAATTTCAGCCTTTCATTTAAGCTGGCCTTACTGGTCAAGCCTCCGACTCATTGGAATCAACCCTATACCTCTACAAATATATGCAGATACAGCATTCCACTCTGTCACTTACCTTTACCTTAAGAGTATTACTATACTTCCCCTATGATATCACTTTTACCCTATTCATCCCAAAACTACTTTGGAGTGACCCCTTCACTCAAAACAAGTCATTCAGTACACCTGAACCCTATTGTGGTCCTCTTCTTTGAAGAGGATGTATTATATTCACCAGAGGAAAAAGGTGCCCACATGTAACCAAACTTTCTGACAGCTTAAGATCTGGTAATCCCAAGCATACCCAGTCCCTGCGCCATGTTATTTTGTCTGTGCTCCCCTGGGGATAAAAATGAACAAAACACTGAAAAACTCTTAAAATCCACAAAGAAATATCAAGCGTCCATAAAACAAACCGTTATTAAAACTGATATACTGAAGCGCTTTTCATTCAAGTAATACACGAACTTCATCAGATGCCATAAAATCAAGCAGTACTGTTTAAATAGTATACGTAATCCGTCAGCTGGTAAATTAATTAAAAACATTAAAGGAATATATTCCTTATATCAAATCAGCACATAAATGCCATGCATAATTACAAATTTCTATAAGATGCTTAAATCTCCCATTCAGGCATATCAAATATTTAAAACAAAGACAAAAAAGAAGAAACAAAGAAAAAAGCTATCTGAACATAACTAGCAGCTACCGCAATATAAACATAAAATAACCTTATTCTTTTAATTCCATTTCTATATATGTATTTTTGAAGAGTGTAATTTTCTATGTTTTTATTTATTTATATTATTTATCTATATATATGTATATACATATATATATATGTACATAATATATACACATATATGTACACATACACACATTATATTCAATATTTATTTGATTTTAAGAACATCCACTGGACTTCATCTATTCTTATATTACCCAGTTCTTACATATACAAGTATTTATTAACCCAACTAACTACGAAGGCTTTTAAGTTTTAATATAGCCATAATTGAACACATATCATTAAGGCCCGGCCAATTATATGCATATAGTCTAATCTGCCATAATAATTCCTGCCTTTCAAGTTCTATTTCAACAGGTCCCCCTCTTATATTATGTAACAGTTGGTCAAGAATCCAAAATTTAAATACATGTGTGGGGTGTTCTAACAAATGTTTGGCTAATGCATTTTCTTGCTTACCTTTACTTATACTATAAGTATGTTCGTAAATTCTGTCCCTTATTCTACGGATAGTTTTGCCCACATAAAAACATGGGCAAGACTGGCATTTAGCCAAGTATACCACCATTTTGGAATTACAGTTAAATCTACCTTTACTTTTTAAGTCCAAATTTTTGATAGTTATTGTATTATTCACCAAAATATATTTACAGTAGGGACAGGAACTGCATGTATACATTCCCCTTTTATTATTATTGAAATTATTGTTATTTTTATTTATACCTTCCAAAAGCTCTTTAAAGTTCCTGTCTCTCCTTACTGTAAATTTTGGTGATTCCCTTATTTTTTTCTATTAATTCTTTACTCTGTTTAAGAATGTTCCAGTTTTTAGATACAATGCCTTTCAAGAAATAAAAATCAGAATTAAATGTCAAGGTAAGACTTTACTCAAAAATTGGGGTTCTCCCCATGGCCATTACTTCTATGTTGGAATCTATTATTTCACCCATAGGGTCCTCAGGGGTATTTACTGCTAGTACTTGAACATATGCTTTCATGTTACTTCTCACTATTGGTGTATAGACTCCCCTATTTCTCTTCCTTTGAACTAAATAACCAAAAAAAATCTAGGCAAGTATATAAAAACAAACACCAACAAAAGAGAAAAAGAAAAATCAACAATGCTTATAACAATTACACATCATGTCACCAATGTCTGAAACTTGCCTCTGTCTCTACATTTTAGTGATTCATTACCCCATTGCTTTTGAAGCCTCTCATAAATTTCATTCATTAATATCTTCCTCCCTCTTTGTATGATTGCCTTAATTTCAGATCTTTTATTTTCCCATCATTGCCATTACTGCCTCCATTGTCAGACTATCCTTCACTTTCTAATCTCTAGTAATAGACTTTTTTGCCACTATTACCAGGAGAGAGAGCAGAGCTTGAACATATGATTGTTGTTTTTCCTCTACCCAACTGAGCAGAAACAATTCCTTGGAGAGCACCACCCCCACTCCACTTAAAGTCCCTATCAATTTATTAAATCTTATCTTGAACTAGCAAAAGTCTTCACAATCCTAAAATGCGTGGTTTTATGTGACTCTTGCCCTTTATCACATCTGGAGTACCCCCCCCCCAGATGAAGGAACATCTTTTCCAACCTATCTTATGTGCAAAAATATCTGTGGAGTCATTTCCAACTAAATATATGGAATATCCTAGATTTTTCAGCATATGTGGTGGCATATAAACATCTTTCCAATATTGTTCTTCAAATATATTACTCAGCTTCTTCTCCCAACCATGTCTGATTTCCATTGCATGTTGATCTCCCTTGGCCATTACTACCCTCTGGCCTTGTCCTAAAATTACTTTTGTGGATGGTCATACCATTTGTTGTTGGTTGTGATCCCTCTGCATGTTGTTCTACCAGAATTCCTTTGCATTCTAGTATTAAATCCCCAAAGTTGAATTGATCTTCCCTGTTTAACTAATATAATGCCTGTGCCTCATCCCAGTGGATAAGCCCAATCCCTGTTTCAGTAGCTCCTAACATACCTGCTCCTTACCACAGCTTCCCCATTCACGCACCTTTGTCCCTTGTGTCCCTGCTGCTCAGTGTCGTTGAGCATGCCTATTGGGTAGACTGATCCTCTCACACGTTATGCTGCTGATCTTTCTTTAATAGATTGTTAAGACATTTTATAATATATATTGGTCCATATCCAAGTTCTTTATGACTTTCTATAGCAGCCCATATTGTCTTCTGAATAACACCTTCATATCCAGTGCCCTTAGTAGCTAGTAGTAACTTCCATTTAGGCTGCAAATCCCTATTCTGCATACATTATAGTAATGGTCTTGAGTGGCCATAAAACAGACCTTTTGGTCAGGCATACCAAGGTCCCCTTTGGCAGAAAGACCTTTTATCACTGTACTCTGTATTTTTTATCACCCCCAAAGTTCCCTCAAATATTTTGTCAACCTCAAAAAGAATCTTTTTCTTAGGTTGGAGGTTGGTAAAAATAGGCTTGTCCCACAAAGCATAAGAGACACCACAAATATTTTCACAGCTTGTATCTTGTTATCCTCCTCCATAAATTATATCCTCCACATTCTAATTATTGACATTACTTTATGATTGGTCTCTCGATGCATTGCCTGCTATCCACTGGACATAATTTTTAGGGAGATTCCCAGGTAACTCATAGAGTCATGCCCCATAGGTATGGATATTCTTGAACTAAGTGATATGTCAGAACATAATTTATAACTATAGCCTTTGATTTTCTATCATTTATTTAATATCTTGCCAGCCTTTGAAAATGTCTGAATATGTTAAATATTGTGCTTATATACTTCTCTGGGTTGGTTATATACAAACACTACATTATCAGCAAACACCTCTGTCTTCTACTGCAAATGGCCCCCTATTTATCCCTCCATACAAGACAGTCATTTTCTGTGTCAATGGCTCCAAGTATAGAGCAAAGAGTAGTGACAAGAGAGGGAGGGCATCCTTGCTTTGTCACATGAGGGAGCTCCACTGGGGTCATACAAAATCTCTCCACATTTTATGAATGCTTTAGAGCCCCATGTATATGTAAAACAGTTTTATACATTTCTCTGGAAAGTTTAATTTTTAACAGGCACTCTAAATACCTCCAACTAACCCTGTCAAAAGCTTTTTCTGCATTAAAACTTAGTATTAATAGAAGGCAACCATGTTTGGTGTCATCATCCTGTATCATTAATGTCCTGTTAATATTATCAAATGTCTGTCTACCCTCAATGAACCCACATTGGTCCAGGCCAATTATTATTCTCTTCATTATCTTTGCTCGCCATTCAGCCATAGCCGTTATCACAATTTTATAACTGCGGTTCAGAACAGGCATCAAAACCAGTACTGATTCCTGTCAAAAAGGAGATATTTGACCTCACTACCATTCATTATTGAATAGTTTAACCCAAATCCATGTCACACTATTTGACATCATTTTTCCGAGTCCTACAGGCAAACCATCAAGTTCTCGTGTTCTTACAACATTCTGTGCCTTTATCATCTTCATTGTTTCATTTGCCCTATCATCTGCTTGCAGAATCACCTTTTCATCTGGTGTTAACTCAGGTGAATTGTCACTAGTCAGAAGCTCATCTACCCTATTCACCACAATTTCTACATCCTGATCTTGCTTACAAAAGTTTAGTATAATAATTTTTTTTAACACCTATAGGATTTCACCAGACTCCTTCACAAACCTCTACATCAATGGATGTCATAGGCTAGTAATCATTCATTCAACTTTTTGCCACCCTAACCTCTTTGCTAACCATTTTGTTCCTGTATACTACCTTCAAATAATTTGTGTTTTAAGATTGTTGTCAGACATCTGTGCAAGGCGTCCCAGTATTCCTATATTCCTTGATATGTCACATTTAACTCTTCTACCCATTCTTGTCATACCTCTCAACCATTGTTTAGATCAAGAAATCTGGTTAAAACCATAGAAAATGGGGGACAAAGCCCTAGAAATAGGGATAATTTATAAATATTCCTCTTACAAACTTAGAAAATTGATAGAATGAAATGTTTTGCATTTGCATGAATTTTCTGATGGGTATGAAGTCTGAAACTTAAATGTCTGTCACTATTTTCTGAACTCAATCCTCAAATATTAGCCAGTGATTTGCCTGAAAACCAAAATTTTATGAGGAACAGACAAAAGATATAAAGCAAAAATCTGGATATTCTGTGAAAATCTGGACACCTGAGAGTTATGCTTCTGGTTTTGCCTCCCGTGTAAGCTTTATCTGCATTTCCCTTAACCTCTGTATATTAATTAGGTGTTTTCCCTTTGTAATATTTTGTATTTCCCTATCTTTATGGGTTGTCAAGTATTTAATGTTTTTTCAAAATTTTCTCAGACTTCAAAAGTTATTGTATCTCTCCTGAACAGTTCCTCGAAGCCGTCTTTAAGAATCCTATCCATCCATTCCTTAACGCTGAATCTCTATAGGAAATATGTCAGAAAATGCCAGTTCATTCGCCCTACATATTTCATCCCTTTAGATAATGGGTGCATGATCAGAGATAAAAATTGGGTAAGTCTCAGCCTTTTTAGCTAGAGAAAAGTATTCCTTGGAGATATAACTCCTGTTGGGTCTTGCTCAAGTGTTGTGACAAATTGAATAATAAGAAAAGCCACTATCTCAACTCTTTTCACCTAAATCCCTCAGACTAAAGTTCTTCATAAATGTTTCTAGATATTCGCCCTTGTTTAGAGATCTTAGTTTCATGCTATCCTCTTGAAACATCTGTTTTGTTGCAGGTAATGCTCCAGTCTTCTACAATAACTAACAAATTTGGATGAAAAGCACAATGCTCCCTAATATTTGCCTACTCTCTCTTGTGCTTGTTCTGGAGGAAGGTATACATGTGCCAGTGTAAGTTGCCCACCTTATTAACTCCCACTAGCCCTTATGTAATACCTTAGCTCATCCACCTGCTTCGTCGCACTTATAATGTCACAATTTCTTTTTAGCATGATCACTACCTCCATTTTTCTTTCATTTACAACCGCAGCATAAAAAACCTTCTAGTCTTGATTTCCCAATTAACATTTCATGCTCCTGAGAGGGCAAATGCATTTTCTGTAATAGAATTACATATGGTTGTTCTTTTACAAAAAATACAAAGAACCTATCATGTTTTCTGTCTTCAGCAAGACCATTTGCATTCCTGGAAAATATATTTTATTTCCTGTCTCATCTTAGCTGACTAAATATATACAGGCTATTTTGACTCACTCCCCCAACTGTTTTTTTAGGAAGGCTACAGCTTATTTCTTTTTCTGCATATCTTTATCCTACTTCTGTAATCCTTCTTATTTTGTGTCACTGGTAACATCAAAATTTAATTCATGTACCTCAAACCTGGCCCCTGTTACCCAAAATCTCTGAAAATTGCAATAAACATTCAAAAATACAATCCACAATCCCCCTTTCCTATTAATTGACATAACTATGTACAAATAAACATGTGCACTATAGCTGTACATTCTATGAGTGAAACACTCGCGCTTAATGACTGTAGCACCTCTCAACAGTCTATATATCTGTCTTGTGCATTCACTTCCCTAGTCACATGACATTCCGCTGGGCCATAGCTTGGATCTCATATTATTTCTAGGGTAAATATAATTGGCATACATAATTTTTATTGGCAAACTTATTACAACTCAACCCCTGTTACAATTTTCCAGTTGCAATACTTTTTCCTACCCTTCAGTAGAAGTCAGCCTTTAAATAATTCTTATTTCCTTATTTGTACTGGACTCAACCAATATAAATTTACATAATTTAAAATTATTTTTCCTATACAGCTCATAAGGATATACCCCTCATAAGAAATCTGCAGCTTTATCCAAGAACTCTCCCTGGTCACTCATGCCAGCATTCTCTAGATGATTTCCATTGGCTTGCATCTGTAGATGCCCTTTCCACTGTCTGCCCAGATTCTACCACAATCTGCTCTACATGCATACATACATCCTTACCTGCCACACCATCAGCATCTTAAGAGAAGACTACATATGCAGAGTGCCTCATACAGAGGTATGGCCTTTTCCTTATTGTTACATCACATTTAGCTTTACATATACAATCTCACAAATTTTAATGGACCTTATCAGTGTACTTCATTAGTTACATTTCTCATCATCATGCTTTTAAATTAGTACTCAACCATTTGTCTTGAATGAGCACTTTAATGTTGAAAGGGAAGGGACACTCCACTGAAGCCACGTGGTCCAACTTGCCAGATAAAGTTAGGCCACCAAAGAATTGGGGCTATAGAGCCCACCTTCCCAGGGTCTTCTGTCCCCTCCTTTGCTGTTAAAAGCCTTTCTCAAGTAAAATGAAAAAGGGAAAACACACACCTTCATGTATTGTTCACATCAACCCCTGAGCAAGTACATTTCTCATATATTCACTCAGTTCTTATAGTAAACAACAGCAACTTACTGAAATGTAAAAGTAACTTGAGAGTATTTTCTATGAAGACAGAAGAAAAAATGTTGACATCAGTCCTGTTTGTATTCATGTCCTAATGAAATAGAACATGTTTACATGAATGCAGTCCCCTCATCCTGGGCTGACAGCTTCGGATGTCTGGCTTTCATCCAATTCCTGAATTATATCTGAGATCAAATTTCTTCTCACGTGTACAGATGTTTTGTTTACAAACTCGCTCATTCCCTTTAAGCTATCTACATCTTTTTTTGGAATACTGAAATTGGCTTGGTGGGCATCCTTTCCAAAGTTCATTGCTTTAATAAATTTGTTTCTGCACCATTCAAGGAGACATGACTCGTTACTTCTCTCTATACCTCAACTTTTCAGGGTCTCTTGTCAAGTTTGTCTAGGGCCAGGGTTGGATCAATATAACACTTCAGACCGAACATGTAAAAAACTTTCAAAGTAGATGGATATTGTAGTTTGAAGCCAGGGTGCATTGTCCTGCATAACTTAAGTGGTGGGATAAAAGAATTTCTTCTGCAATGTTTCTGGGGAGAATAATCATTGTCAATATAAACTCTCGCATCCCTCAATATGTATATTGTACCTTTCATCCAAAAGATAGATTAAATCCATTCCTTCAGGATGTAGGTCTGACATTTCAACAACATCAGACTGGGCTGATTCCTCATATGTACAGCTGGCTCAGGAACTCTGTGTGTTTTATCTATAAGGATCTCTTCCATTTTTAGTCTGAGTCACTCAAGTGAACATACTGCCGTAAATTGCTTACAGTCCCCTTCTTTACCTCATTGGAGATGGCCATAAAAAAGGTATTCTCTCATCTAGACTCATCTTCCAGTTTTATAGGTGTTTGTAACAGTTGCTTCATCATGATATCTGTTACCATGGTTGTGATTTCCCTTCCTTCATATTGTAGTTTGGAAATCTCATCTAACCATCTAGAGAGGGTTTCCTCCACCTCCTGTTTTTTTTATTGGTAATAATACTTGTATAATCAGATAATATTCCACTAACCTTAACAATTTCAGTATAGCTAAGGTTAATCTTGTTCTCTAGTGAAAGTAGACCTCTGAATTCAGTGTGCTCTATTTTTGGCTTGGATTTCTACCCAGGAGCCACAGTCTTGATCTGGTTTACCTAAGGGCACAGCGTGGATCATACTGACAAGTACTTCTTTCCCAAGTCTCCCCTTCCTTGCTTCTTTCTGGATGACCTCAAACCTATTTTTTAAGACAGCTGCCTGTTTTACTTTATGCATAGAAGGCACTCCAGCCGAGAATCAAACCAGAGAATCTCTTGCTGTGAGGTGACAATGCAAACCGCTGCAACACTGTACTGTCCAACAAATATATATATATATATATATATATATATATATATATATATATATATACATACACATACATACACACACACACACACACATATATATAAATATATCCCCACTGTGCTGAAATTTTGCACATGCATGCAATTAGCTGATTTTAGATAGTTGCACTGGCTTTTTTCCATTTGAAATGTTGCTGCTTTGATGGGTTGTAGTGAACATATATATAGTAAGCACATAATATATATATATATATATACTAAGCACAAAATTATCATTTTGTGAAATCACTTCCCTTCAACTATTTAAATTTATTGGCCATTCTACTGTATTCCATAGTACCGGAATACAAAAGTGATCACCCCCTTTCAATCTATCTTGCTGTTTTAAAAATAAGACTCTCCACTAAAACTTAACTTTTTAGACAGGTAAAACTTAAGTTACCTACTTTCACATCTAACATCTCTAGTGCACACTGCAGTGTTTTGGATAAACCATTTTTTCATCTAGCATCCCTGTGACTAGCACTTGCTCTAATACCTGCTGGAAAGCACTAGGAAGCCTTAAACTGATACAAGCACTCAACTCTCCTTATTAATAAGGAGAAATTAATCATAGGCACTAAACAGCCTATAATTGCAAAGTACCTTGCTAAGGTAAGGGTAAACAGCTCCTGTACTTTTCAAAAAAAAGCACCAAACCAGGGATGTCCAAGGGTCAGCTTCCGTTGATTTCTCCAGTCCACCTGGTGAATCTGGGCATACTGGGGCAATGCAACAATTG
The DNA here is from genome assembly GCF_019279795.1 of Protopterus annectens. Taxonomy (NCBI): domain Eukaryota; kingdom Metazoa; phylum Chordata; order Ceratodontiformes; family Protopteridae; genus Protopterus; species Protopterus annectens. The sequence continues at coordinate 326,915,285 of NC_056742.1, forward strand.
CCTCATGTACACAGACAACCCTCTCCTCCTACCACCCAACACTACAACCTTTGAGAAGTGCACTTACATAGCCAAACTAGCTCTCTCCACCCAAGATTGTGCTAGACAGTCAAGAGGAGAAGGTTAACACCCGCACTACACCTCAAGCAACACATAGCCCTTCTAAACTCACACCACCGACACCCACACATAGCAACATTAAATCCACATATGCAGAAGCCCTTAACTGTAACCTGCCCAAGCAACAAGGACCTCCAAAGCTGAAACGCAAACAAACACCACTCACAACCAAAGTGTCACATAGCTCACAACATCAGTGTGTCACCCAACAACAGCCCCTAAGGCAAGACAACATACCCAACACTTTAGTCATAGGTGACTCTATAGTCAGGTACACTGATGCCCCACCATTCTGCACTCTGGAATTGTAGATAAACTTACTAAGCTGGGCATTAATCCCTACATCACTCAATGGGTTGCCAACTGGCTTACTGACAGAACCCACACTGTAAAAGTAGCTGACTCCAAATCCAGCTCCAGACAAGTGACAAGTGGAGTACCTCAGGGTTCAGTCCTGGGACCTCTCTTGTATGGCATCTACTTCTCTGAAGTACAGGCCAACACTAAGGGACTCTGGCTAACAAAGTTCGCAGATGACTGCAAACTGAGAGCCATTATTAAATCCCCAAATTATGTCGATACTCTACAAAAGGGCCTTACAGAAACAGATGTTTGGTGCCAAAGTCATGGGCTCAAGCTCAATGCCAAGAAATGTATAGTTATCCCCTTTGGGAAAAAACATGTACCCATGAATTACCACATAGGTGGCAGTACACTAAACACCGAAAGTGTGATAAGAGACTTAGGGACACAGGTGGACAGTGGTCTCACCTTCAATAACCACATCACCACAACAGTCGGAAAATCCTTCTATATGGCACACTTCATCACTAAGGGCTTTTCATCCAGAAAAAAGGAGGTCATTGTCTCACTGTACTCATGCCTTATTAGACCCATTATAGAATACAATGCCCCATTTGGTAAGTACCTCTCAAGACATCTGCAACAACTGGAAAGACCACAGAAATACCTCACTAAAAGAATCATAGGCCTAAAGCAGATGCCCTATGCTGACCGCCTTAAAAATCTCCAGCTATACTCTGTCGCATGTCGTCTACTCTGAAGCGATCTCTGCTTAACATACAAGGTCATGTCAAACCCAAAACTGTTGGACATGCTACACTTAAAGAAATCCCAATCCCTCAGAGCTACACGCTCCATGGATCTAAACCTTGTCATCACAATAAACAAAACATGCTGGAGGAATAGGTTCCTGACCCAGAGACTCCCCAGACTCTGGAATAGACTGCTCATATATGTCAAGCAGAGCGCCTCTTTGGCCCTCTTCAAAAGGAACCTTGATGATTGGATGGGAGAAAGGAAATTCACCCCGGGGATCACGTCAGTCACCCTGCTAGACAGGGGTCCAGGGAAGGAAATAGTGTGGGAAGAATTAGCCAGGGAATTGTTATGGCTAGGCTTGTACAGGCTCTAGGGCTGATAGCCTAGTACCAACCTATGAACCTATGAACCTATATAGCATAGTTCATAGGTTCATAGGTTCATAGGTAGGTACTAGGCTATCGGCCCAAGGGCCTACATAAGCCTAGCCAACAAGGTTCCCTGGCTTACACCACCCAAGAATGTTATTTTCCTGTGCCACTGTCGAGCAGAGACAAAGAAGTGATCCCGGGGTGTATTTCCTATTTCCCATCCACTCATCAAGATTTTTCTTGAAGAGTGCTAATGAAGAACTTTGCTTGACATAGATGGGTAGCCTGTTCCAGAGTATGGGAAGTCTCTGGGACAGGAATCTATCCCTCTAGCATGTCCTGTTTATTGTGGTGACAAGGTTTAGGTCCCTAGAGCATGTAGCTTGGAGGGATTGGGATTTCTTTAGGTGTAGCATGTCCAACAGCTCTGGGTTTGACATAGCTTTATATGTTAGGCAGAGATCGCCTCTGAGTAGGCGATATGCTATGGAGTAAAGCTGGAGTTTTTTGAGACGGTCTGTGTAGGGCATCTGTTTGAGACCAGTAATCCTCTTTGTGAGGTACTTATGTGGCCTTTCCAGCTGCTGCAGATGTCTTGTGAGGTACATTCCAAAAGGGGCATTGTACTCTATAATGGGTCTAATAAATGTCGAGTAGAGGGGAACAATGACCTCTTTTTTCCTGGATGAGAACCCTTTTATGATGAGGTGTGCCACATAGAAGGACTTCCTGACTACTGTGGCGATGTGATTATCAAAGGACAGACTACTGTCCACCTGGGTCCCAAGGTTCCTTATCACACATTCGGTGTTAAGTAGACTGCTGTCTATGTAGTAGTTCATGGGTACAGAGTTTTTACCAAAGGGGATGACAATGCACTTTTTGGCATTGAGCTTGAGGCCATGGCTCTGACACCAGGCATCTGTCTCAGTGAGGCCCTTCTATAGGATTTCCACATCATTTGGGGACTTGACTATCGCTCCTAATTTGCAGTCATCTGTGAACTTAGTTAGCCAGACACCCTCTGTGTTAGCCTGTACTTCAGAAAAGTAGATACCAACCAGGAGAGGTCCCAGGACTGAACCTTGTGGTACTCCACTTGTCTCTGGTTTGAGGTTAGATTTGAAGTGTGCAACGTTTGCAGTGTGGGTTCTGTCAGTGAGCCAGTTGGCAACCCATCTTGTGATGTAGGGATTTATACCTAGTTTAGTGAGTTTAGCTATAATTCCAGAATGGGGATGGTGTCGAAAGCCTTGGCGAGGTCAAGATAGGCTGTGTGAACCACCTTACCCTCATCTACGGCTTTGGTGACTGCCTCAAAGAAGTCGATCAGATTCAGGAGGCATTTTCTGCCGTTCACAAACCTGAACTGGGTGGGATACAGAGTTTGGAGTTACCAATGTCTTTGTTTATGAGTTCCATGATGATATGTTCCATGGCCTTGCAGACCAAACTTGTCAGGCTAATAGGGCGATAGTTCCCGGGATAAGTAGTGGCTTCCCCTTTGTGGAGTTGGATAATTGTTGCTGTATGCCATTCAGTGGGCACAAAGCCTGATGTGAGGCTATGATTGAACATGGTGCTTAGCTGGGGAGCCAGCTTGTTCTGAAGTTTGTGTAAAATGCAGCCTGGGATGTTGTCCAGTCCCATGGATGCTGTGTTTTTGGCTTTAGAGAGTGCAGCTTTTACCTGCGTAGTTGTGATTACAGGGACTCTGCATTCTTCCTGTATAGATATGGGCCCTATAGGGGGTAGGGGGGTAAAGTTAGCACTGAACCTATCTGCCAGGATGTTGGCAATATCAGTTGGTTCTGTAATGTTCGTGCCATTGTGCTGTAACTCAGAGCAGATCTGGGTGTTGCCATTGAGATTCTTGACATAGCTATTGAATGCTTTGTGGTTGTCCTTAGAATCAGTGGTGATTTTTTTTTGTAGCTAGCTTTGGAGGATCTTATAAAGGATCTCATCTTTTTACTGAGGCTGACCAGGGAGCTCCTCCACACATGGGATTTACTCTCTTTTGCAACAATTTCTTCCTTCTGTTTTACAGAATTTTTTATGGCAGGAGACCACCAGATTGGTTTCCTTTTTTTGGAGGATAGCATCTTGGTTTAGTTTGGGATAGCATGATCCATTAATCATCGACATGCTGAAATGTCGACTCATAAATCTACAGCAAATTGCCAAACCCCAAAACATTGATCTACATAGAATGGAAAAAAATAAACCACTGTTTTTGCAGGGGGAACCCCCCCCGCACCTCCTATGTGAGGAACTGCATCTCCCACACCCCAACTAATTTTATATACATATATATATATATATATATATATATATATATATATATATATTTATATCTGTATACTAACTCCAAGATTGTACTTCAGTGGGTGAAGGCAAATTACTTGATCCCAGCTGTACTGCATTCTCAAGGTGAGAAAACCAGTAAGGCTTGACAATCTCATTCGTCACAATTCAGCGACGATACTACTCAGTAAAAGGTGTGTATTATATATAAATGTATATATAAAAATATGTACGGATAGATGTTATTTAACTATAAGACTTACACATACTATGCATAACATGGATTGTATACAGTATACATGTATATGCTTTTAAATGCACATTTTTATTCAAAACAGTACATTTATTATAAATATGATTTTGGTTAATTTACAAATCACAGCAGATATCTTCATTTTAAACAAATTTTCAGCAGCCGATAATTAAAACATTAATTAATTAATTAAGCATGCAATTTCTACCTTTAAATTTACTTGTTGCTCAGGAAATTTGAATTTCCGTTCAGTAACTTTGGTGAATGTGATTTCAGTAATTTTGTTAAATGTGACACTGCTGTTATATTTTTAAGTCTATATTTTCTGTACCATTATTACAGCAGCAGGTGTTGACCTCAAAGCAAAATGGTGCTGCAGGCAGAAACCAAATGGGTAGGGATAAGTGGAGTCTGTAAGGTCTACATTACAACAGATTCAAGTTTGAGCATGGTTGCACTTTTAAATAAATTATTGTTCCCACAGTACTTCAGATGCCATACATTTTCTATTAATAAATCAAATGAAAGAGAAGATCCTTTTTTTTAAAGACATACATCAGAAAGTGTAAGAAATATCAAATAAGTGCTCACACATATCACACAAGTTGGTTATAACACCATATTTAATGCAAACCTATTTAACTGTTTAAACAACTATATAAATTATCTCTATGACAGGATTAACCAAGTTAATTCTAGGAATTTACTTTTTGAAATCAGAGACATTACTTGCAGTCTTACCCAAGACAATCTCTTAAGCTGTATTTTATTCTCTCTTTTCTTAAATAATCCAAAACATTAAATCTGCTCACTGGATTTCAACATATATGCAGATAATCTGCTTCTCCTTAACTCTAATACCAATTTGGCTATATTCCAATGCAAACTATAGGATGATTTCTTGGCATTATGGCACTGGATCTCTCAAAACAGGTTATCGATAAACTCCGACATATTAGAAGTCATGATTTTTATGGCAATAGAAAAATACAAAAATAGCTTGGTCGAATCCACACTTCCTTTTAATGCCACATGAAAATAACTGTAGACAAGATACTGGGCCCAGCTACAGCTATGATATAAAATCTCAAACTTTTTAAAACAGAATCCAGAAAAGCCATTTCAAAAATGTACTTTTGGCTAAACTCAGATTATGGTCTACCTGTAATTAACCATTATTTATCCACAGACACAAACCTAGTTTAAAACAAACTCTAAATAAAGTTTGCAAATGTATTTTCTTAGCTGATCTCAGAACCCATTATGGCCTTCTTCTAAAATCATAGCAGTTACTTGTGGCAAGCAAGGCCACACTTCTGCTTTCCATAATGATATTGCCAACAGAACATCATAATCATCCTCCACTTTTACTCCCCAAATTGGTAGTCAAGGCACCTACTTCCTCTCAGATACATCAGTAACAATGCAATGTCATTAAATAGGTTTGATTTTGGACTAGCCATTGGCAGGGAAGCTTTTTCAAAAATAACAACAGTCTGCTGCATTAAGCTGCTGCATGCAGCATACCTCTCAATTGTCCAGACTTTCACAGAATGTCCAGATTTTTGCCTCATATTTTTGATCTGTTCCTCATAAAATTTGTGTTTTTTCTGGCAAATTACTGAGGAATTAAGTCATCAAATAATGATGCACATTTGTGTTACAGATGTCATATTATTTAGAAAATGCATGCTAACACAACATCTGTTATTCTCACCACTTTCTAAGTTTAAAAGAGCAATATTTAAAATTTTTCCCTATTTTTGTGCCTTTGTCCCCCCCAATACTTTAGGCTTTGTCCAAATTTCTTGTGCTAAGAGGTTGAGAGATAGGGACACATGGGATCAGTAATCAGTAACTGCACATAGCTTTCAGGCTAAGCTTAAGGAATACATTTTCAATGCGGTCAAAACTAAATGCAACAGCAACAATGGATAACACACAATTAACACTGTCAAGTAACATGAAATTCAAGAATTAAGTTCATAGGTTTATAGGTCCATAGGTGTTTACTAGGCTAATGACTACAAGGACCTTTTTTAACCTAGTCATGCATCCCAAATCTCTGACAAGTTCTGGTACCCTTGATAAGTGTAAGCAGGGGCTTAGGAGATGAGGCATTTACAAGCAGGGACTTGGGAGATGAACCATTTACAGGTTGCCTCTGTCCATTAGAGATGGAAGTGCTAAGTCAGGGATAAATGTCCTGTTCCCCGTCCAATTGTCCAAGTTACACTTGAAGTGGGTTAGGGAGGAACTCTGCTTCACATGGATGGGGAGCCTGTTCCAGTGACAGGGTAGTTTCTGGGGTACACACCTGTCTCTCCAGCAGGTCCTATTTATATCACAGGCAAGGTTTAAGTCTTTAGATTTGGCAATTTTGGTGTTGTTTGTTTTGTGGATATGCAGGAGTTCTATCAGAGTGGGGTCTGACAGTACCTTGTATGCCAGGCATATATCTCCTCTCAACAGCCTGTAGGAGACAGAATACAGGCACAGGGCCTTGTGGTGGTCTGCATAGGACATTTTACTTATGCCCTGTATTCTTTTAGTGAGGAACTTCTGTGGCTATTCCAATTGTTGGATATGCTTGGGAAGGTACATACCATAGGGGGTACTGTAGTCAATGATATGTTTGATGAATGCTGAATACCGTGGAGCAATGGCTTCCATGGACCTAGATGCCATACCTTTGTTTATAAGCTGCGCAACATGGAATTATTGCCTTACTACTGTAGAGACGTGATGGTCAAAGGTAGGATTACTGTCTCTAAGTCCCTGACTACTGGGTCAATTTTAAGGGATGTGTTGTCTGCATGCTAGTTAACATGGGTGGATGACTTCCCAAAGGATACTATTATGCATTTCTTGGTATTTAGTTTTAGTCGATGGCTCTGACACTAGTTGTTTGTCTGTGTCAGCCCTTCCTTAAGAACATTTGTGTTGGTGTGGGTTTAATGACAGCTCCTAATTTGCAATCATCTGCAAATTTAGTCAGCCAGAGACCATTGACATTGGCATTGACTTCATAGAAGTAAATTTCTAAAAGGAGCAGTCGAAGGTCCAGTCCCAGAGGGACTCCACTAGTGACTGGCCTCTTTGTAGAGGTAGACTCCCCAACTCTAACTTACTGGGTCCTGTCTGTGAGCCAGTTGACTATCCTCTGGAGGACACACAAGTTTGTACCTTAACTTCTTGAGTTCGTCAACAATGCCCGAGTGTGGTATTATGTCAAATGCCTTGGTCAGGTCAAGGTAGGCAGTGTGAACCATTTTGCCCTCATCCATTGCTTTGGTGACATTCTCAAAGAAGTTCACCAGGCTGAGTAGGCATGGCCTGCCCTTGATGAAACCAAACTGGGTTGGATCCAGTGTCTGGAAGTGTAGTATATCATTACCGATCATTTCTATGATAATTCTTTCCATGGCTTTGCATATAAGATTAGTCAGACTCATGGATCTGTAGTTTCCAGGGTCTGTAGATGGCCCACCTTTGTGCAGAGGGATGACTGTTGTTGTTATCCATTCATAAGGCATGAAGCCTGTTTGGAGGCTACAGTTAAATAACAATTCCAGAGGCCCTAATAGGTCATGTTTCATGCAGTTTAGAAGGCATCATGTAATATTGTCTGGGCCCATAGATGCACCGTGCTTGGCCTTAGAGACAGCATTAAGGACCTGTTCCCTAGTGATAGCGGGGTGGGGGTGTTATATTTGATGATATTTCCTGAGGAAAGGTTGAGAGGAAGAGAGGGGTAAAGTTGGAGTTGAGTTTGTCTACCAGTATGTTTGCTATATCCTCTGGCTCAGTATAGGTGGCTCCATTTACAATGAGCTCTGAACACGATTATGTATTGCCTTTGAGTTTGTGGACATATATAAAGAATGCTTTGTGGTTGTCTTTGGCCTTGGAGGCCAAACTTACCTCAAATTTGGCATTGGTTGACTTTATTTGTCCTGTGAGTTGTTTGCTTAGTTTAATAAGAATGCTTTTATCCTGCTAGGTGCTACACCTCCTAATTATTGCTATGATTTTCTTTCTTCTGTTTTAGAGACTATTGATTTTGTGATTCCAGCAGGGTGGCTTATTTTTTGAGTTAGCTCTCTATTTCTTCCTGGTCGGTGCAGTTGTTGCTATGCAGCTATTAACATGCTTGTATAGAGTTTCTGTGAACAGTTCTGCATAGGCAGCAGTGTTCTCAGTGCCTATGGAGGCTTGAAATTTTGCCAGGTTATCATTCAATAGCATGAAGTTCGCCTTAGAGTAGTTCCTGAATATTCCAGGGTTAGCTGGGGTCCGTGTTTTATTTTTATTAAAAAGGAGAAATTTTGTGATCTGACCTTACCAGGGAGGACATTACACTAGTGGGTGTGCAGCATTCTCCCATATTAGTTAGGACCAGATCCAGTATGGTGACACCCCGGTTGGTGTTTTGACAATCTGATCCAGGAAGTTTGTGTTTACAAAATCCAGGAATCTCTGTACCTGTATGTTTTGTATCATATAGGATTCTTAGTTAGTAGTGGGCTAATTAAGGTTGCCCATGAGTATGGTATTGGGTTGGATGGTGAATGTTTTCAATAAGTTTAAATACATGGTATGGGTTTCCTGGGTCAAAGAAGGGGACCTACAGCTTGCAAGGAACTGGTACTGGATTTTGCTTATATTTGAACATGGATTAGCTCAAGTGCATCGTTCTGTTTGACCAGTCTTGTGGTATACACACACATATATATATATATATATATATATATATATTTATATATATATATATATATATTTATGCATCCGCCTTTAGTCTCTTTCTGTGTAGTAGCTGGTCTAAATGTGTGGAAGGCATTATAATATTGCACTGTCGATGTGTCCTCCACAGCTTTAAACCATGTCTCCATGACCATACAGACATTAGCATTCTCTAGGGTGAAGAGAGCTTCAAGGGGTGGAGGTTTGTTTTTTGTTTAGACTCCTAGCATTGAGCAGTAATACCTTTAGATTTTCTTGGTTTTGATTTGCTATGTAAACAGTGTATTCAGTTTGGCATTGCCTGGAAAAGGCACTATGGGGGAAGACAATGCTAATATTTGAAAGCTTAGGGGGAGAGGTGCAGGCCATCCCTTATAAGCAGTGTGGTCTGTTGGCCATCTCCTTCCATACTGACAAATATTGCACCCCCTTAGAATGACACCAAAAACTAAGCAAATTATTAAAGTTAGGTTGTTGAATTATCTAAACTGCTGAAAAATGTTTAACTGTGATCTGACTTGTCTTATAACTGTCGATATTTCATAACCATTACAAATCTGTATACTCTTCTTTCCCTTATGTTTATGTTTATCATATTTATGCTGCTATGAATTATATAAATTGTAAACGCTATGTATCTCTCACCCTGCAAATATGCACTTTTTTGTACTTTGTGTATTTTACTCTGTAGATAGGCAGTTTTTTTATTTACACCTTTATGTCAAATAAAACAGGAAGATTTATAAAAAAGAAAAGACAAGAGAGTGGTAGGATAAAAGAGCTATAACTTCATAGCACATCTGGAAGGTGGAACTCTTTGCACATAATTATTTCCCCAGATTGGGAACTCATTCAGGCAGTAAACAAGTTTATCAAGCAGCCAAGAGAAAAAAACACATCTACCACCATCTACCATCTACCACCACAAATGAAGTTTGTTTATAGATATATGAAATTTTATGGTTTGTAACATCTATAAAAGCATATATATGTATATATGTAAAGATCTCTTGATTTTTGGGATACTAATAACATACTTATTATTGTATCTATATATAAATAGGAAAATGTTATAATTGTTAGTTAAATACAATTTATACCTGAACAAAACTAAATGCAGGTTTTACATTATTCTGCAATTTAATATATGTCTATATACATTGTTAGTAGTAGATTCTATGTATTGGCATATTGCACTTTTGAACTGCATTTAACATTATTTATATAAGTAACTCTGTCATTTGATTTTAAAAGTTGACATCATTACTATTTTGATTTTTATAATGTTTTTATGAGTATTACAAAGTTAGATACTCTATAGCTTTTTTATGATATCAGCATATAATGCTTCATATACTTGATGAAATTTGTAAGACCATTTTGTATTAATTTGTAATGTGTTATTAATAGTCTTTATGGTCTTTTGTTATCATTGCATTATTTAGAGCTGATGACTTTAAAAGAAAAGTAGTATTAAGCATTTTGCTAAGCTACACCTAGCAGATTAATTAATTGAATAAGCAACAACTGAATTGAATTGGATAATTCATATATAATTCAATTAGTGTTTTGTGATTCCATTCTACATTTATTGAATCTGATTATTCTCTTGTTCTAATAAAGAATTGACTTGTGGTTGGTTTCCAGTTTATACTACATCATTCGTTTTGCTCTGGAATCACTGCTTTCTCCTGCCTCGAACTTTTCAAAATGGAATAACTTGTTTGACAAAAAAGCCAATCCTTTACTTACATTGGAATTGGCAACAGATATGAGTTCTACTGAATCAGGTACTGTCAATTTGTTATCAGAGTTTAATCCTCTTTATAAAGAACTTGAAAACAACTTATACAGACAGTTTCGGCTAGTATGGCAGCGACGCCACCTAGAAGCATGTCTGCACTTCAAAATAGTTCCGAGAGGGATGAGAGTTCTTTGTATGCCTTCTTATGGCAATTCTCATCTGGAACTTCTTAAAAGTTGGCAAAAGCTGAATTTAGATCTCAGCTTTAATTATATAAAGTTACTCATAGACTATTTTCTCCCTATAGAAAATGCCTTAACGGAGAAAAATGACATTCTGTATAAAGACATGGTAAAAAGATTTAAAGGGGAAACATTTATTAACAGGCTTGATAACTTAATAACTCAAGTAGATGCTTATGGAGAAAGATTGCAAGCCATCAAACTACGAAAATTGCAAAGAGACCATAGAGACTTTCTGAATGGTCAGGTCTTTGTATGGTCGAGGCAAAATCAAGATAATATGCAGCGCAGAACCGAAATGGTAGCATCAGATATACCTGGAAATACTTCCAATAGTAATATCAACATTTCCCCTTTAACTACTGCAGCTACACGGAATGACATCATGGCGGCATCGAAGACATGCCTCTCCTGAACTGAATGATACTCCACCACCTAACCAAATGGCCATGCAGCAGCAGGTGGAATTGGGAGCAAAACCAAAACTGCAGCAGACAAACATCGAATCTTTTCAAGAAGGGATTCAAGAGGAAGATCTAAGAGGCAAAGGAAGCTATCAGGGGAACCGCAGAACAAACAAAGGGACTGAATAATCTGGTTTACAATTTATCTGATCTATGGTTGAGCGACACGGATTATTCTTTGTTGAACAAGGGTTTAAGCTACATACCGGCACAAGTCAGTAACATTTCTGATATATTAACTGATTTAAGAGCTGAAATTGTTGTTTAAAAAGGATTCAATTAGTAATATAAATTCTAATGTTCAGTCTGAATTTGAATGTTTCAAAAGGAAAAGTTCATATACACCTGTATTCCATCCATGTATAGATTCCTTTATTAAAATATGTGAAAATGATTTATATAAGCACTATATGTTATACAATAAGGGTTCACTTTCTCTGTTTCACAACTTAACAAAAGATGAATGGACATCATTGAATGCTTTAACAAGTAATTCGAAGGTTATTATTAGACCAGTGGATAAGGGTGGGGGACTGGTTTTGTTAAACACTAAGGATTATTACACATATATGGAGCTTCTTTTAATGGATAATAACACTTATAAATTGATAGATTCAAGATCTCTATGAACTGTTGTTATGTAGACAAATCAGTTATGACTTTTACCTTTTCTTATTAATTGAACATCCAACTCTACCCTATTTGAAAGGTCTCCCAAAAATGCATAAGGGGATAACACCACCTCCCCTTCGTCCCATTGTTGTGGGACATAATTGGGTAACAGAAAATGCTTCTATATTCTTGGAAAAAAAGTTAAAACCATTAGTATCTGTTATTCCTACCATCCTAAGAGACTCATACCAACTAATAGATAACATCAGAAAGTTGAATTTTACTGTAACAGAGGCACATCTTTTAGTTACATTAGATGTAAAGAGTCTGTTTACTGCAATTCCTAATTTGTATGGAATGGAGGCTATAAGGTCTTTACTAAGCAAGAGTAGGAAGTATTCTAGCAATGAACAATCTTTATTAAATACTCTGTTAGAAATAGTACTAACTAACAATGTCATGATGTTTAATGAGCTTTTCTATATACAACAGTGGGGGTAGCCATGGGCACCCCCTGCGATAATACATATGCAAACCTTGTTGTATATAGTTGGGAAACTACAAGCTTATTTTCACACCCCTGTTACAAAAAGATACTTCTATACTACAGATTTGTAGATGATATAGTTTTGCTATGGGATGGAACTCTACATGAACTACAAAGCTTTATATTTGACCTAGAGAAGACAACAGACTTCTTAAGATTTTCAATCGAACATTCAACCTCTGACATTAATTTCCTTGATCTTAAAATTAAAAAGGATGAACAGGGGGGACTTAAAACCTCATTATTTAGGAAAGAATGTTGGAAAAACACCCTATTGCAATACGATAGCATGCATCCAAGGTTTATTTTTAAAAATATAGTTAAGGGACAATACACCAGGATAGACAGGATATGCCAAGAAATAGATGAAAGAAACAGTGAATTTAATAAGTTAAAACAATTTTTTCGAGAAAGAGGATATAACTCGGATATGGTAATCAATATAAAAGACTCATTTATGCAGGAAGGTATTTCTTACAGGAATTATGGATATTCTAATTCCTTTGGTGCTTCTAAATCTTTGAATTTTTCTAATAGATATAACAGTAATCTTTCACAAACGGACTCATGTTATGTCAGATGTATAATTAATTATACCAGTGACAACAAACATCTAACTGACATTATTATAAAAAACTGGCCTATTCTAGTAACGAATGATGACATTAAACAACTGATAGGGGGGAGACCCACCTTCACATATAAAAATTCAAAGAACTTAAAAAGGATACTATGTAATGAAAGAAGACCTAATTCATTCTCTAAAAAAACAAATCTAAACAATAACATTAACATTGGTACTTATTCCTGTGGAAGATGCAGCTCTTGTGAATGGATATCAAAAGAGAAAAGTTTCTTTCACCCTGAGCTATTATTTAACTTTGAATTTAGATGTACTGCAAACTGTGAAGACAGTAATGTTATCTATCTGGCAACTTGTGAGTCATGTCCGGCATTTTATATAGGCATGACCACAAGGGACAGGATACAAGAACATATATATGCCATTAAGAAAACTGACCACAGGAATGCTTTATCCAAACACATTGCAGATTTCCCTGAACATAAATTCTTTTTCAGAGTTCTACAAAAAAGAGAACCAAATGTTAGGAAGGGTGATAATTTCAAAGACTTAGAGAACTTAGAGCTAGACTGGATATTTAAATTCAGGGCACAAAATTATCCAGGATTAAATACCTATGTGAGTATTAGATCATTTTTAAAGAAACTCAAATATTAACACTTATTTGCACTTAGAGATGATAGCCAGGACTATACTTTTCTGCATATATAGCTATGTAACCTTTTTCCTCTAAATACATATATATGTTAATTAATATACAGTTCATCAGATTACATTAAATAGTTACCCTTATACATTTAAGCATTTAACATCATGAATGGTTGTTTTCTATGTGACCATAAATATACCATTAAAGTTTGACAAAAAGGTTTGAAGTTGATGCTAGGACTATATATAAGCAGTAAAATATTCATGAACCCCCACCACAAATGAAGTTTGTTTATAGATATATGAAATTTATGGTTTGTAACATCTATAAAAGCATATATATATATATATATATATATATATATATATATATATATATGTAAAGATCTTTTGATTTTTGGGATACTAATAACATACATATTATTGTATCTATATATAAATAGGAAAATGTTATAATTGTTAGTTAAATACAATTTATACCTGAACAAAACTAAATGCAGGTTTTACATTATTCTGCATATTTAATATATGTCTATATACATTGTTAGTAGTAGATTCTATATATTGGCATATTGCACTTTTCAACTGCATTTAACATTATTTATATAAGTAACTCTGTCATTTGATTTTAAAAGTTGACATCATTACTATTTTGATTTTTATAATGTTTTTATGAGTATTACAAAGTTAGATACTCTATAGATTTTTTATGATATCAGCATATAATGCTTCATATACTTGATGAAATTTGTAAGACCATTTTGTATTAATTTGTAATGTGTTATTAATAGTCTTTATGGTCTTTTGTTATCATTGCATTATTTAGAGCTGATGACTGCTAAGCTACACCTAGCAGATTAATTAATTGAATAAGCAACAACTGAATTGAATTGGATAATTCATATATAATTCAATTAGTGTTTTTATATATAACATTTATTGAATCTGCATTCTCTTGTTCTAATAAAGAATTGATTTTACGTGGTGGTTGGTTTCCAGTTTCTACTACATCTGAAAACACTTCAGCCACGTTAGAGCAGTTAAAACGTAACTTTTATTAAAAAAATTAAGCCAAAAGAATGACACATTGGCATCACACCTGAAGTCCTGTTAGAGAGCCACCTGTTATTTTGGCTTATTGTACCTGTTTTAATAAAAATTATGTTTTGATTGCTACAAAGTGACCAGAGTGTTTAAAATGAGCAAACAAGAACCTTGACATCATCTCCTTCCTTTCAGAATTTGTAAAGAATACAAATGATTGTTTTTTACTGCCTTATCTTAAAACTGTGTAAAACAGAACCGGCAGTACATGGACCTTGGAATGTCAACATCCATCTCCTTATCTAAACAGAGCACTAAATCCCATCCATCTTCCACAGTTAAGCAATAGAACTGACAGTGGGACAGGCTTCAAAAGGTATCTTCTAAGAGCAAGTCTTTTAGAATCTGGTCAGCGGCATAAGCCTGTGTCCACTGAAGTAAGTCACTTACACAGGGAACACATTTTCCAGAATCAGGGCATGCTAACAACGGAATAAGTCTCTTACATTACGATCAAGTCTTTTTGAAAAGGGTCCAGTGTCTCTTTCATGTTTAAGTTTCTGCTGACACACCTGTAAGTATCAAGTCAAATTCAGTTGTTAAACGGCAGCAACTCAATCCCTCTAAGATTTCTACCAGCAAAGCATATAAAAGCAGCAGAAAAAGGTACTAAAAGCAATTTTAATAAAAGGGTCAAAAGCACATTTCTATTAAAAATCAAAAAAATTGAAACAGGCCACCAGGAGCACACAAACCACCAATGTTTTATTAAAACATGGGTCAACCAAATACACTTAACATTGAGTAAAAAATAAAATATAAAAAACAGATTTAGTGCTTTCATCCCATTCAATGGGACTTCATTAGAATGATTCTAAATGTCCGAAACCTTCCTTGTATACTAGCAATTCCTCCCCTCTAATTAAATTAATAGAGGAAATTACTGATATACTAATAAGCCTCCAGATAAATGCAAACTCATCTTGTCCTGAACTAATAGTGATCAAATACATTTAATATAAATCAATTCATCAAATGTTATACAAATATATGTATGTTACAAAACCTAAACCCTGATTACAAAAAAAGAAGAATGATAAAGTTATTTATTTTATTTATTTATTTAACATTTGTTGACAGGGAAAGTTCAACTAGGACAGAGCCTATTTTCAGTGGAGGCCTAGGCAGAAATGCTCCAGACGCATGTCTTTGTAATGTTAAAAATCCATAGTGCTTGTTACAATATTTGCCTATTTCTTGACCTCTCAAAAGCTTTTGACACTGTTTCTCACTCTCTGCTACTTAACTTCTCCCCAGATATAGTTGCATGTTTCTCTAGCTATCTCTCTGACAGACTGCAGTCAGTGAGATGGGACAGTGTACTATCTACCCCCCTTTCTGTTAGGACAGGTGTCCCACAAGAATCCATTCTTGGACCACTACTCTTTAATATTTTCACCAATACATTTTATCCCTTTTGTCCTCAGTCAAATATAGTCCAATAAGCAGATGACTCTACAGTCATGACTATTGCACATTCACCTTCTGAACTGCTTTCACCTACCCAGGCTTCCTGTAACTCAGTAGAAGCATGGCTATCAAATAACCAGCTCATTCTTAACCCTACAAAAACTAAATTGCTACTTTTTCTCCCTAAAACTAGTAACGACATCAAGACATTATTTTTCATAATGTCCCTAAATAATACTCCCATAAAAGTTGAATCAAGCACAAAACTACTTGGCATTACCATTGACGATCAATTAAAATTTGATTTACACATTTACAACTGTATCAAAAAAAAACATCAGAAGCCAGGACTCCTGCACAGGAACAACAAATTCCTCACAACAGAAGCTAGAATTACCCTTACTCATGCATACCTTCTACCATGTTTAACTTACTGTTCCCAAATACTCACTAATCTAAACACATCCCTACTTACCAAACTGGAATCAACCTATCACAAAATTTGCTGCTCAACAAACATATAAATCTCACCACTGTCTCTCCCTAAAATACCTAAACTGACTAGAACTACCTCACCTGCTTCTTCAATCTCAGCTGCAAATCATTCACTCCATTCTATATCAGCCATCCTTCTGCCCTGCTCTAGCACCTCTCATCTCTAACTATTGCCTTACCAGGCATCTCTGAAGCACAACCCAAGATCTGTTAAAGGTTCATAAACCCAATTCCAAGGCAGGCTGTACTCTATATAGCTATCGTCCCTATATTGCATGGAAAAACTCCCACTAGAAATAAGGAGCCTTACTCACCCAAACAATTTAAATTAGGTAACAAAGACTACTTTAAAAAACACTGGACCTGCCAATGTTCACAACCACCTTGACCACAACCAACTCTCTGAAATGTATAACAATTACTCACCACCTAACACAATAACTTACTTCCTTTACTTCTTAAGAAATTCTCCTAAAGTATTGTCTATATTCTGTTTAGTATTTTTAGATAGCCTAACCTACTGAAACTAAAACAATTAACTTCCTATGTGTTACACTTCTTATCTTTTTTGATTTGTATTGTTTAATCTTGCCAACTACTTTACCAGAATAGTAATCTTTTGCATATTGCTATGAGTGTAAAAACTGTTATTAAATTGCATTCTATATTGGAGCTTTTCTCCCTGGGCCTCCGCTGAAAAAGGGCTTTAGCTCAATTGGACACTCCCAGTCAACAAATGTAAAATAAATAAAAATAAAATATTTGGAAATGCTTTTCCATTCTTAAGACTGATGCAGATTCCAAGCTTGCAGAAATAATCACAATAGGGCCACCCTCATCCTTAAAATATTGCCTATGGAAACCATCTCGTTAAGACCAGACTTGCCTGTGGAGTTGGCTTTTAGCTGCCATTTAAGCTCCTTTATTTCCAACAAATCTTTCCAAAGCCTTCCTCTCATTGAAATTCAAATTATCCACAATATAAAATTTAAAAATGTGGCCGTTGTTAGATCTAATATGTTTATATAAGGCATTACACTCATCACATTTTTTAATGTCATAAATGTGCCAGTAAATTCTGTCCTTTAATGCCTTTTCTATTTTTCTGATGTAGAAACAAGGACATTCAGTACACTGTATAATGTACACCACTCTACAACTAAAATAGTGATTCTGCTGTGGGATATGAACCTCACCAAACCCTTCAATAAAAAATGCTTCCACTTCTACAATCAGCAAGCACTGTTTATAATGACTGCATACCTTCATACCTGAAGATATACTCTAAACTTTACATCTTTTTAAAAGATTCTTAATACAAACATCCTTATTACAGATCAGTCTGTGTAAGGGTCCCAATTGCTATTAAAGGTGTGATTAACAAAAATTGGGACATTTTTTTTCTGATGGTGAACAAGTCCAACAATTGGGACCCTCACTTACTTTAGGTCATACCTCTTAAATGTCCAGATTTTTGTAGAATGTTCAGATTTTTACCTCATAGTTTTGATCTGCTCCTCATAAAATTTGTAATTTTCTGGCAAAACATTGAGGATTGAAGTAATGAAATAAAGGCAGACATCTGAATTTCAGAACTCTTATCTTTTAAACAATGCATGCTAATACAAAACCTGTTATTCTAACAACTTTCTAAGTTTATAAGAGCAATATTTAACATCTGTCCCTATTTTGGGGCCTTTGTCTCTCCATTTTTTTGGCTTTGTTCAGATTTCTTGCAAGAGTTGGAGAGTTATGATTTAGATCCATACATAGAGTATTCCTGAAGCCCTTTGACTTGCTGATGTACAGTAGGTCCATCAGTATTGGCTTAGTTGACACCTTGTATGTCAGACATAGCTACACTACAAATCTGAGCTGCAATAAGAGGAAAATCAGAATGAATCACTGTATTAAAGATGTTTATACAAAGATAACACAAAAATAAATAAATAAACACAAAAGATAAACTAAAGTAAGTCTATATAGTCTGGTGTAAGTAGTTGTCTTGCTTCCCTTTGGCTGTTACCTTAAACATTATCTCCTTGTAGCAGAAGAAAGATTTAGAGGTGCATATTCATAACTCTACTGGTCATATAATGGACATAATATATTATAAACATGTGGTTTTATTAAATGGTACCAACTAAGAATTCATTAGATTCTCATTTATTCTTAAACAATTGTTCAAGAATTAGATTCTATGATATAAAATAACGCAACCCTATGATGACAGTACTGGTACTATGAACTTTTTTTATTACTGTATAATGAAACTAAAGCTGATGACTTTGCTTTTGTATTGGCCATTCATTTTTTTCAGTTACAGTAAAGCTTTTTATATTGGGCAAATTATACAGATAAGAGATAACATAAAACTTACATGTAAATGTTTACTTGTGGATAACATTTTTGTAACTCATATAACTTACTCAATAAGGAATGCTGTGTTCTTTGGCAGAAATACCACTTTGAATTTCAATATCTGAAGAGGCTATATGGGGTCCTAATTATGTACCTTATACACCAGTGATCTTGCCCTGAGAGTTACATTTTATGTTAAATTAGTCAAGTGAGAGCAAATTACAGCTTAATCTGAGTACATGCAGTTGCATTTATTGTGTATGTATTTTGTCTTTTCTGTAACCATGATTTTTACACTTGTCTCTGCAGAAAAAAGTGGTAAAGGTTATGGAAATAACAACGAACATAACAAAAAACTGAACTTATAGGTTCATAGGTTCATAGGTAGGTACTAGGCAATCTGCCCGAGGGCATTTATAAGCCTAGCCAGATTGTCGGCTTTCACTGCCCCATTGATTAATTAACTGAGCATCTGTCAAGCAGAGCCAATGAAGTGATCTCAGGGGTGTATTTTCTGTTACCCATCCACTCGTCAAGGTTTCCTTTGAAGAGTGTTAGTGAGGGGCTCTCCCTAATGTAGTTTGGAATTTTGTTCGAAAGCATGGGGAGTCTCTGGGACAGGAATCTATCCCTCCAGCATGTTCTATTTATTGTTGTGGTGAGGTTTAGCTCACTAGAGTGCATGGCTCGCAGTGACTTGGATTTCTTTAGGTGGAGCATGTCCATCAATTCTGAGTTGGAAATGGCTTTGTAAGTCAGGCAAAGATCACCTCTGAGTAAGCGATATGCCACTGAGTACAGCTGGAGTTTTTTCAGTCAGGCTGCATAGGACATATGTTTGAGGCCAGTAATTCTCTTGGTGAGGTACTTCTGTGGTCTCTCCAGCTGTTGGAAGTGTCTTGTGAGGTACATCCCAAAAGGGGCATTGTGCTCTATGATGGGTCTGATGAGTGACGAGTAGAGTGGCACTATAACCTCTTTATTTCTAGATGCAAACCCTTTAGTAATTAGATGGGCCACGTAGAAGTATTTCCTAACTACTTTGGCGATATGATTGTCAAAGGAGAGATTACTATCTAACTAGGTCCCCACATCTCTTATTACCTCTTCTGTATTAAGGGGGCTGCCACCTATGTGGTAATTCGTGGGTGTTTTGTTTTTTCCAAATGGGATGATTATGCATTTTTTGGCATTTAGCTTGAGGCCATGACTTTGACACCAGATGTCTGTCTCAGTAAGGCCCTTTTGGAGGATGTCCATGTCAGCCAGAGAGTCAATTATAGCTCCCAGTTTGCAGTCATCAACGAAACTAGTTAGCCATAGTCCTCCTGTGTTTACCTGTATTTCTGAGAAGTATATGCTGAACAGTAGGGATCCCAGGACCGAGCCTTGTGGGACACCACTTGTGACTGGGTTACAGTCGGACCTGGAGCCCACTATTCTTACCTTGTGAGTTCTGTCTGTAAGCCAGTTGACAACCCATCTCATGACAAAGGGGTTTATGTTCAGGCTGGTGAGTTTTTCTGTAATACCCAAGTGGGGAATGGTGTCAAAAGCCTTGACGAGGTCAAGATAGGCTGTGTGAATAACCTTTCCCTCATCTATGGCCTTGGTGACTGTCTTGAAGAAGTCAAACAGGTTTAGTAGGCATCACCTGCCCCTAACAAAGCCGAACTGGGTGGGGTCAAGTGTTTGGAGGTTCCCAATGTCTTTGTTAATGAGTTCCATGATGATGCGCTCCATAGCCTTGCAGACCAGGCTAGTCAGGCTTATGGGGCGATAGATACCAGGGTCGGTAGTGGCCTCTCCTTTGTGCAGTGGAATAACCATTGCTGTGCACCATTCTATGGGCATGTAGCCTGTGGAGTGACTGAGGTTGAACAGCGTGTTTAGGTGGGGCATTAGTTTATTCTGTAGTTCGTGCAAGACGCAGTCTGGCACACCATCTGGACCCATTGACGATGTGTTTTTGGCTTTTGAAAGGGCTATTTTCACCTGTGTGTCTGTGATTTCTGGGACACTACACTTTTCTGGTATTGTTGTGGGCCCTTTTGGGGGTGAGAGGGGGGTGAAGTTTGCACTGAATCTTTCTGCCAGGATGTTGGCAATATCAGTAGGTTCAGTATATTTTTGTGCTATTTTGCACTAGTTCAGTGCATATCTGTGAGTTGCCACTTAGATTCTTAACATAGCTAAAGAAAACTTTGTGGTTATCTTTTGAATCCTTGGCTATTTTTCTTTCAAAGTTAGCCTTGGATGATTTTATGAGGGACCTTAGTTTCTTACTGATACTGATCAGGGATGTCTTCCCTTCTTGGGATTTGCTTTTTTTTCTGAACTAGTTTCCTCCTTCTATTGTATAGCCTGTTTATGTCAAGGGTCCACCAGGCTAGTTTCCTTCTCTTAGAGGAGTGAGTCTTGGTTTTGCTAGGGATGGCATGATCCATGCATCCTTGTAGGTGCTCATAGAGTGCATTTGTAAAAGTTTCTGCATCTTTGGCAGTGTTATCCTTTAGTGTGGGGGCGGTGAAACTTACCGCCTCTGTCTTAAGTAAGGTGAAGTTTGTTTTAGAAAAGTTTTTTACTGTGGTTTCCTTTAGTTGGGGGTGGTGGTGGGGTGTGGACATCCAGAGTGATTAGTTTATGGTCTGATCTAACCAGTGACGGGTTGACCTCTGGTGTGGAACACCTGTCGCCCATGTTTGTGATGACCAGGTCCAATATGTTTTCACCTCTGGTAGGGGAGTTTACCAGCTGATCCAGGGCATTTGAGTTGATGAATTCCAGGAAGCGCTGGGCCTGGGAGTTTGTACTCGAGTAGTTTTCCCGGTTATTGGTAGGGTAATTGAAATCGCCCAATATCAGGGTGTTCGGTAGGACCTTCATGTTTTCCAGTGTCTCCAGAAAGGTGGAGTGGTGATCCTGGGTCATGGAGGGTGATCTGTAGCAGGCCACAATCTGCATTGCAGATTTGAAGGACTGTGTCAAAAGCTTAAGCAATATTTCCTACAGTTGTCTCCTTATTTGGAGTCAAGTGATGTAAAATCCAAACATACATATACCCCCCTACACACACACACACACACACACACACACACACACACACACACACACACACACACACACACACACACACACACACACATCTAAATATGGATCTGAATAATGCAGTAGATTACTGAAGCAATGACCCCCCTGGACTGTGATGATCCAAAGCAAACAAAACCCATCTGCAAAAACACTTGAAATCTCTTAAGTGAAACTCAAAACTAAGATAAAAGCCTCACCTGTAATATGTTCTACTTGGATTGAATACCTGCAATGCTAACAGACCTGGTCTTGTTTTATTTTCCTGCGGTGTTCCCACTGAAAAGAAATTATATACAACGAAGCAACATATGTGCATTGTTCACTGACTCTGTCAATGGTAGTTCCTAAATGATTTTACATTGCGGTCTATTCCCTGTAAATACTGAACTATGCATCACCAAGATTATCAACTTAATAGTCTATTGAGGTGATTGCAAAACGTTGTCTTTTTAGACTAACTCAAAAGCTAACCATTGCCCCCTAATGGGGCTGTGATTTCCTCACAGCCCCATTTTTTATTATTAATTGCATTTCTTCCCCAGTCAATTTTTTTCCAAGGTGCTTTTCTTTATAGTTGCACATCTGAAAAGTAGTCCTTTCTAAGGAACCACTGGGCTTACCTGAGCTCTTCACACATTGTTTTTCTGTTGCCTGCTGAGCTCAGAACTAGGTGTAGCCCTGCTCCGTTCACCCTCCACTTCGCTCTGGGCTCACTTTGCTCCCCTACTCTACCACCATTCACACCCACCCCCACTTCAATTACATTTATACTATCCTTGCCACTCCTACTTCCTCTCCTAACCACTCCCACTTCCTCCCAATATAAAACATCAATTTTAACCACATCACTCACCTACAAATCCTTCTCTCATACACATTCATCATCCCTAACTCTTCAATTCCACTCCTAATTCCATTCCTACTACTTTTACTCACTCCTCTCTCTCTTATTCTTACTCTGAACTTCACTAATTACACTATCCTCCACAATCCCCTCCATCATATCTTTCCTGAAATACCAACTCTCCCTCACCAAATTCTAATATCTCTCACTTACCTTACAGCATTAAACTCAAACTTCTTAGCTCTTAACCAAGACACAACAAGCCCTTACCTAAAATTCAGTGAGCAACATTACTCCCACATCTCTCCCAGTCTCTTTACCATTTCTTCTCCTCTGTGTAGAAAACCCTTCTTTCTGAGAACTAAGTGCACCTTATATGACAAATATCATTGCCTGTTAAAATGTACTCCACACTTTCCCTCCAAATCAAAAAGTCCATTTATTAAACTTATTACGTCTATCTCCTTCCTCTTCCAGTCAGGTGACATTCACCCTAACCCAGGTCCCACATCCTGTAAAATCCTCCATCTAACTACAATTAACTTCCAAAGTATCTGTAACAAAACCTCTGAATTTCATGCTTGACTGACCCAAAATAATGCTCACATCCTTGCTGCAACTAAAACATGGCTAAAACCACATATAAAGGATTCTAAATTCCTCCACCCTCATTATAATGTAATCAGAGCAGATAGACAATGCAAATAAAGAGGTAGCATTGCCTTAATTTACCCCAACACCTTTAACCTATCCCCCTATACTGATCCTATTCCAACCTTCCATAATGCTGAAATTCTAATCACATTCCTTGATATTAATAGCTCCAAAAAGCTCTATATTATAGTCATTTATATTCCACGAGGAAATAATCCTCAAGTTTTAGAAAGCTTTCTTTCTTGGACATCCCACACCATAAAAAATGAAACTATCTTACTAGGTGACATGAATATTGACTGGGCCACTACTATCTCTCCCCAAGCTCCCAGTAGCATAAATCTTTTTGACTTTACTCAACTGATTCATTCCCCTACCAGATATAACCTTAGAACCAATAAAGGCTCAGTACTAGACTGGATTCTGGTCTCAGACCCTTCCAAATATCTCACTGCCGGCACACTACCAAATTCTTTCAGAGCCCATCTTTCAGCATTTGTTATTTGGAACTACACATCCCTTGCCAAAACCCACAATACCAGAGTCACCCAAAGCTTGTAAAAATTCTCCCCCCAGAGATTTAATACCATACTAAAATGCTATGATTGGACTTGTCTTAAAACCCTGCCCCTAGAGGAAGCCCTTCTTCACCACTTCAACAATACTTTTCTAAGTACTCTCCAAAGCTTATTACTAACTAGATTCATCAGAATAAAAAGTAACTATGCTCCTTGGCTGACTAAACCTACCAAAGCCATTATGAAATCTAGGAATAAAGCCTGGGGCTCTGGCATAATTGTAATACTCCCTCTCTATTTACCCATTACAAACAACTTTGTAACCTTGCTAAAAAACTTATCCACAAAGACAAACAAGACTACTTCTGGAATCCACAATTAAATAAAAAAAAACCTAAAATTTTCTGGTCTTCCATTAATAATCTCCTTAACCCAGGCTCAAAAACTAACCCTTTCCCCTAACCAGACATGCCTTCTGACCTTATAGCTACCTAATTTAACCAATACTTTATTCATACAATAGCCAGTCTTACTGCATCATTTTCCTCGCCTCTTCCAACTCACCCCCATACTACCATTTCTTCCTCTTCTCAGCTTCCCCAAAACAGCTCACCTTCTAGTTCAACCTTACCAAACTGCAACATACCTCCTAATCTACCTGAATTTATTTCTTCCATCCCTACTTCCTGTATTAAGAAACTGTTTTTAAAACATAAACCTTGTTCCAATTCAGCTGACAATATGCCTGCCAAATTCCTTAAAATAGCTGCAGATGCAGTAACGTATCCCATTAGCATCTTAATTAATATCCAAGGATCATATGTCCCTTCTGTTTGGAATAAAGCCATTATCCTTCTGCTCCACAAAGATTGTACATCATCTGATATTTCTAACTTTCACCCTAGGGCTCTTCTATCTCCAATATCTAACATTCTTGAGAAATGTGTCCATAAACAATTAATCAGCTATTTTCTCTGCAATAACATCCTCTCCCCCACCCAACGTGGATTCTGACATGGTCACAGCACATCCACAGCACTAATATCCTTCATGGACACCATTAACAAAATACGTGACACTGGTTCAATAGCATCTGCCCTATTTCTAGACATTTCAAAAGCTTTTGACACTATTTCTCATTCTATACTCAGCTCTCAACTTTCTTCCATGGGCCTTTCTTCTCACACCGTAAATTGGTTCAGAAGCTATCTCTCAGATAGGCAACATGCCGTCAAATGGCAACATTCAATCTCCCCCTACCTCCATAACCCTACTGACATCCCACAAGGATCCATCTTAGGCCCCCTTTTTTAACTTATTCATAAACAACCCTCACTTAGCATTACCCCATACCTCCATAGTCCAGTACGCAGACGGCTAAATAAAAGTCTGCTCTGCACCTAACCACACTACTTTACAACAATTGACCAAAACTGCCTTCACAGCCATTGAGACTTGGCTTCACAAAAAACATCTCTCCCTAAATACCAAAAGAAATAAGCTAATGCTGTTTACTCCAAAAAAAAAAAAAAATACCATCATTAACAGACAAGACTTTAACATACTCTCATTGACTTCAATAAAACTTGAAATGGTAGCCAGTATCAAATTATTAGGTGTCATTATAGATGAAAATCTAAAATTCGATTTACATATCCAATGCAATATATCAAAAACCCATAAAAAACTTGGTCTACTTTACAGGCACAATACATTCCTCTCCATACCAACCAAACAAGCATTAGCGCTCTCCTATTTGCTTCTCACCCTAACATATGGAGCCCCTTTACTGACCAACCTTCAGTCATCCCTGAGACAAAAGCTTGAATCCTGCTGTAATAAAAATCACTAAATTTGTCTCTAATACACGTCATTCTACCCATCACTGTATAGCCCTGAGAAATCTCCAATGACTTGAATTCCCACATTATTTATCACTCCTTCAGCTTACTACATCCCATAAACTTATTTACAAGCCACAAGACTGCCCTTCACTCAGCTCCTTATTCTCCTCCTATGTCTGTTCGATCTGAAAACCAGAATCTACTACAAATCCAGAAACCAAACCATTCTCCGGGTAAACTCCTACATAGCTGGACATTTGTCAGATTCTGGAGCAATCTCCTCTCTTGTGTCCACTCTATACAACAGCCCTCTAAATTTAGAAATGCCCTACACAAACATCTCCCCTCTGACTGGATCTGTAACTGCACCACCCAGACTAGTGCCATAACTCAACCCCCCCTCCACACCCACAGTACTGCTTCTGCATACTTTCCAGTCTCAATAATATTATAATTTCTTCAGATGAATTAACCATCTCTTCCTGAATTTCCCTTAACATCTCCTTTCTCCTCACCTAGGCCTTCTACCCCAGAACTTTTTCCTAACTTATTCGTGGAAAAAAATGTAATCCATCTACAATTTGTCATTGTTACTTTAACTTGTCAACCTGTCAAGGTCATCATTATCTTTGTAACAAAACTGACTTGACTTTACTTTAGTTATTTGTTTAAAATTTTTATTCTCATTTTTGTCATTGTCTCCTTATATTTTTGTACTGTTAGAAACTTTGTAACTCTATAACGCATTCAGGGGCTAAATGTGATGTAATTTAATATGTAATTGGAGCTTTTCTCCCTGAGCCTCCACTGAAAATGGGCTCTTGCCCAGTGGACCTTCCTGGTAAACAAATGTAAATAAATAAATAAATGTGATGTTATTAGGCATGTGTAAACATTTCCTGAGAAGAAAGGTAGTTGAGTTGTCGCTAAGTGAATCTGAAAGGCAGGCTGCATAGTAACTTAGATTGAGTTTATCAGTTAGGATCCAGTCTAGTACTGATTGCTTTTTGGTATGCTTGTCTGTGCAGCTAGGGGAGCTAGTGATTTGAGAGTAGTTGTAGAGATTAATGAAACTGGATGGGTTAGGAGAGGAGCAGGTAAGCCAGTCAAGGTTAAAATTATCTAGTATTTTGGACTAGTTGAAGCCCAGTATAGGATTTTTTTTTAATATTAGGTTAATTTTAGCTAGGGGTAGATAGGTATTGATTATTATTATTGTTTTATGAGGGTTAATTTTTAGATGTGCAGTTAGTATTTCAGAGTTAGGGAGGTCAGGGAGGAGTTGTCCAGTAAGCTCAATTTGAGGGAGTCTTTAAACATAATAACAATGCGTCCACCTCATTTATTTAGCCTATCAAATCTAAAAATGCTATATCAGTTGGGTAAGATTTATTTATCACTTATATGGGATTTTAGCCAGGTCACAGTGATGACTGCTGTATCTGGGGAGTAGAGGGATAAAGTAGCATGGAATTCTGTAACTTTGTTGGTGATACTTCTAAGACTGAAATTTGTAATTAAAAGGTCAAAGCTTGTTTTTTCTGGGAAGTAATAGACTATGTGGGGGATTAGAGAGGGGTTATGTAAGAGATATGGAGGGGAGAGATTGTTTACAAGGTATATGATTGGTGTTAGATCCAGGGTTAGGATGGATATTGAACAGGAGATTGATGAGGGTTAGTGAGTGCAACAATATGAATTTGGGTTTTGATATGTCTGTTGTATTGATAGAGAGTAAAACCTGTGGAGTATGTTTGTGTGAGTATGCGTGTGTATCTGAAAGAGTAGAAATGCATGATAGAGGTGTTAAAGAGTTGAGGGGAAATGTGATAGTTTGCCCAGGTATGAGAGGGAAGAATGTTCAAAGGAAGTTTGGGTGAGCGATGTAGGTTGACCTGGCTAATGTGGATGTAAGTAGCATTGTGGCAAATAGAGAGAGTGAAAATTAGAACAAGTAAGTTGGTAAGTAATCGTAAGGATAGCATGGTTAAGTGGCGTTTTGATTAGAGATGCAGATAATGTATGAAAGAAAGGGCATTCAGATGTAATGATGTTAGGGGTGAGTAATTTAATGGCTAATGACAGAGGAAGTTGTCAGGAGAGATGGAGGTGTAACTACTGTTAGATGGAGGGAGGAGAATGGCCAATTAGGTTAGAGAAGGGGAAGCTGTTAGGTGGGATGGAGGTGTGGCTACTGTTGGATGGAGGGTGGGGACTGGCTAATTAAGGTAGGGGTGGTTGGTAAAGATATAAGTAAAATGAAGGGGGGGTGGGGGTTGGGTAGGTGAATGGTGCAGGTTATACCTGAGACTGAGCTCTCGGGACAGTAAGAGAAGAAAATGATCTGATAGGAATACGTGCAAGCAAAGGTAAGTATTGGCAGTGGTGAGCTTCTAGGCAAAAGGTGCCGAAAAGCAGTGCTGTGTAAAACATAGGTACCAGGCAATGAAGGAAACTTTACGGGTCTTATGCTAAAAAAGAGACAAGCAACATAGAATAGCTAGAGGAGTTGAAAGAGCTGAGATAGTATGTACTGAGGGGTTGGGGAATGCAATCTGGTGATGTGTGGCTGTTTAAGCAGAACAGTTTAAGTAAATCAAAATATTATTAAAAGTAGTAATAATGAAGGACATACAAGTGTATTAAAATTAGGAATGCAGGAGAAGGCAGTGGATAGTCTGTGATGTCTTGCAGCAGGCTCTGGTTTGGAGTTTGAGAGTGTGTGGTGGGGGAGGTGAGAAAAAGCAGGTACCTAAGAAAGAAGTAATGGTGACAAAATCCAAAGTAAGGGTTGTCTTGTGTGAAGATAAGCGAGATTTAAAGGTAGTAATAGTGCAAATGCAGTAAACAGTTTAGACTAGCAAAGACAATAAGTTGTTTGACTTTGAACAGAAGCTCATGAAGTCACAATAAATCAGTATTATTGCTAATGCAAAAAATGTGGTGCAATGTGCCAGTAGCATGTTAACGTCAGATATTGAGAAGGATTTGTAGAACACTGGTTGTTTCAAAAAGAGCCTTTTCAAACATGAACTCAGCTTAAGTCAATAATCTTGAATGGAGCAATGCTGCTGGAAATTAGCTAAAAGGAAGTACAAAAATAATGGCAACCTATTAATTAACATTTGTGGCAGCAGCCAATGATATTGTTTCAAAGCAAAATAATTTAAACACAAAGTATGCAGCATTCAGATGCCAAAAATAGTGGAATGCAACAAAAGGAGCTAGAAAACTGGGCCAATTTGGGTTAATACATGATCTGCCTTTCACTGTATACTAGACACATACACAGACATCAAACCACGAAAGAGATAAAGACAGACGGTCAGTATATGATTATGCAACCATTGTTGCTTGGATATACAGGAGTATATTAATATTAATATTATCAGATAAATATGCTCATAAAAGATGAATTTCAAAAGCCCTAAAAAATGAGCAAAAAATAGTTTTTTGCAGGGTTGCAAGCTCCTCTTACATACACCATGTGGGGAGGCTCTACTTACTCCCCTCCTAAAGTATATGTACCAACTCCAAAGCCACATCACAGTGGAGAAAATGGAAAATCCCCCAAAACATCCCAAAGGCTCATACAATACAACACATTGTGGTGAAACTCCAAATATTACATTTGCTGTGGTGACCTGTAAGATAGCCCAATGACTATATGTAGACGTAGATCTAGATCTATATATCTATATAATCTGTATCTACATGTAAATCACAGTACAGACTTCCAAACCCAGTCTTAAATTAAATAGTTTTGTCATTCACTTGGATGACCACTTAAAGTATTTCTAAACAGCTTACACTGCAACATTTTATTAAATATTTGCCTCTGAAATTCTGTTATAATTTGCTTAGTATTATTTTCAAAAAGTGTCAGAAATGGCATTGTAGCCCATCTATGATACGGAAACCCTGTAAGTGTCCTGAATATCAATCATATGGCAGGCATTTAACATCAGGCCCAAGAATTTAAGGCTACAGTAGTCTAGTGTGAATTTGATTATTCTGACCATTGCTCTTAATGTGTTACACATTTGTATAACTAAAAAAGGCTTATTGTAGACTTTAAACTATGATCCTTAGTCAAGCACTATATTCAAATGCTTCAACAAAACAGATTATCAAATTGCTGAACAAACTTCAACAGTTCTTCACTTAGCAAAAATACAAAAAGACTTCTAAGTAATATTTGTCAACCATCACAGGATAAACGTGTACAATGTGAAGGAATTCTATATGTGAGAACTACCATTAGAAACTATGTTATCTATGAATGCAAAATGAAAATGTCATATTAGTTGCAAAATGGACAAAAGTGATGAAATAGCCATAATACCAAGGCATACCCATTATTTTCAGTTATACTGAAATGCACAGTTATTGGGCTTCTAACAGGAAAACTCTCAAAAGTTTGGGTCAGAATACTAATTTTGAGTAATTTCAGTTAGAAGTCCAGTGGAATGTCATTCATTTGTGAAAGCCCTTTTTGCTGGAGCATAGGTCAGCATCCAAAGGTTCATTTAGCATAACAAGTACTGTACTTTTGGGCATAGGATAGGTGTCTGAGTTTGGATTCAACTAGGCTTAAACTGCCTGAAATGAGTCAACATGCACTTAATTCTTATAGTTTAACATAGAACTATTACACTCTGTTTACAAACAATAAGCAAGACAAGCAAACTGATGACTGTATATTTCATTACTATTATAAGAAACAAGATTCCACAACTAATATTCCAGTTATACTTTAGGCAATACCTTAAGGTGCATATATATATATATATATATATATATATATATATATATATATATATATATATATATATATATATATATATATATATATATATATATGTGTGTGTGTATGTGAGGGGCATGGATCTGTGTTTGTGCAAGTGTGCTGTTTTTCCACAAGGGGTAGAACAAGCTTATCATCTGTTGCTTTCAGTTCACCTTGTAAAGTTGCTGTGTGTGTGTGTGTGTGTGTGTGTGTGTGTGTGTGTGTGTGTGTGTGTGTATTTTCTGTTTTCCATAGGACACAGAACAAGCTTATCTTACATTGCTTTTGTTTCACCTGATTAAGTTTTTCTGTGTGTGTGTGTGTGTGTGTGTGTGTGTGTGTGTGTGTGTGTGTGTGTGTGTGTGTGTGTGTGTGTGTGTGTGTGTGTGTGGTAAAGGTAAATGCTGGTTGGGTATACATTGCTTATCTTGGAGAAACAGAACCCAGCTCCCCATCTGGGTGTTACATTTCATATACCATAACTGCACTAATATAGCTACATCCAAGAAACTATGGTATTATACCAAAAAAATACATTATGCTGTAGTTTGTTATCTAACCATCCTTAGAAATGTTTCCTGTGTGTTCAGCAGCTATTACTCAATTTTTAAATTATTGATGAGGACATTTTCATGAAAACATAATTACTATCCTCTGTGCTTTATCAGCCTAGATATGTTATCTAGAGCTGACATCACAGTCCACAGTCTGGAACACCATAATTATTGTTGCAAAAAATGACTGCAAGATAATGAGCAAAACTGTGGTGTCAGCTGTTGGAAGGCAACCAGAGCAGGTAGTGAAGAAAGCCTTTTACTCTGTAAAGTCTTTAGTAATAAAGAAATAACAACAATGTAACTGAAGGAAATCAATAATGTAAGATCGATAATGTCTGACTATTACATTTTCCTAAAGCTCTTCCACAGAAGCTAGAGTTCTTTAAGACTATAGTTTAAATAATCACCATTTTATAGTTATGCAGCATTGAAAAGGTAAAAGGATTTTAAACTGTGACGTCAAACAAAGATTTCTTCCCAGTAAAGTCTTTCTATTTTACTATTGTCTGTTACACAATCTTAATAACCTGTGGCCTAAAATACTTTCAGTAAAATTGGGTTGTTCAAATTCCCACTCCGTCTTTGATTATAGTTTATTATGATTCAACTTGTGTCTACCACACTCCCTGAAAAAAAATCTTCACTGTGTTATCCCTGATGCATCCTTACTAGCATCAAAATTGTGATCTTTTGTCTTGCATCTCCATTCTTTTTAAATAAGCCTTTAACATGTGCAGTTTATTAATATCAGTGTTATATTTCCATTTTAGTATGCCAACAGACAGTACACAAAAATTGTGGAATGTAAAGTCCTTACAATGTTTAAGAATGGTCAAAACGATTAAGCATCTTACATTTACTGACATCTGTATATTTTTTGTGGCATATGAAAAGTCTCCCTGTTCAGTTTTAAATTATACTATTTGTGTCTTTCGGCTTTTTCCCGGTTAGGGGTCGCCACAGCGGAACTCCGGTCTGCTAATGATTGGCAGTTGATTTTTACATACCAGCTTGCCAGGCCTGACGCACAACCTTCAATGAAGGTACGCCCATTCACGCATGTCTCCACGCAGAAGACGCTCTAGCTGAGAATCGAACCGGACAGCGTATTACTGTGAGGCGACAACGCTACCGCAAATTATACTATGATTGAGAATATATTTAAGAGATGCGCATTTTTGACATTCAGAAAATTAAATAAAATAAGGCATTTGAATTTAGTGTATTAAACACAGGGAAGCTATAATGGATACTTATATCAGTAATGGTATGTTAGGCCTCAGTTGTAAATCCTTGAAAACAATAAAGTCCCATTTCAGTCAAGATTTTGAAGCTCAGGTAGAAGGAAATATGGCATCATAATTCATCGGTTAAGGGTTTCTACTGTACGGACTAAAGATGTGGGTTCAGTCCTACCCTCCATTTACTGCATGTGTTCTCCCTGTGTCTGCATGTGATTCCTCTGTATACTTAGGTTTCCTCCTACCTTCCAGAAGATCTTTGTTAGGCTATTCTGGTGAAACAAGTATATATACAAAGAACACTCAGGCTTGTAGTTAAGTAAGTAAAAAAACATACACGTGAAGAAAATATTCTGTTGTTTTGGTTGCTACAGTGCCATGCCTCTCAACCTCTTAGAGCCAGAACTCTGGACAAGGGCATAGATAAAAGTGGGACAAAGGCCGATAGATGCAGACAATTTTTAAATATTGATCTTACAAACTTAGAAAGTTGATAGAATAATAGGTTTTGCATTACCACAAATTTTATGAAGCCTGAAACTCAAAGATATGTCATTATTTTCTAACTTTAACCTTAAATGATTTGCCACTAGTTTGTCAGAAAACCACAATTTTATGAAAAATGGACCAAAAATATGACAAAAATCTGGAAATTCTATGAAAATCTGTACAGGTGAGAGCTATGTAACAGTGCCACTCTAATGTCAGAAAAAACATACTGCCTTAACAAATTAAATTAATTAGGTCTATAAGAAATATGCAGTCACACAAATATATGTTTTTACACACTGGACCAGAAGCTGGCAGCAATGTTACATGCATTCAATAGGAATTATCTTTGTCTCGGAGTAGAGCTGAACTTTATGTACTTGTTTTACATGAAGACAGACATGCAAGAATGTAAATAATATTCCACACCATCTGCAGAGCTGTTGCCTCATGAAATCTCTTCTGTTTGTAGGAAGTCTCAGAACTTAATTTTGGATACAAATACCTGTAAGAAACAGCAATAAGTCAGTTTGTTTTCATACCTGCGTGATCACAAAACACCTATCACCAATGCTTAATAGACAATAAAATCAGTCTTGGTGGCTCTGAATATTTATTAATACTAAATCTAGCTACAAAAATAGAAAATAGAAAAAAAGTAAATAAAATCTCAACTGCCATAGTGCAGCAGTGTGTCTAAGAATTATTGCAAAGACTGTGTCATGCTATACTCTCCATCTCTCACCCCTTGACTCAGACCACTAGAACTTCAGTCTGTATAGACCCAAGGTATAATTGCATATTCCTTGCATCCTATTACAATGCCTGCTGTACTGTACTTTTTTTAGTGAAAAATTAAAAGTATCCACAGTTTGTGTTCGGAAGTTTCCCTGATTTCAACAACTGATCTAGTGACATACTCCAAAAATACAAATTTGCTGTCCAAATGATTAGTAGCTGTTGACCTTTGGTTCTTCCCTACTTACTCTCACTAATATTTTCTTACTTCGATGGGACACTGATGCTTGTAGGGGCTGCCTACAATTCTGCAGATATTTTGGCATACTCTATCAAATTCTGTGTCATTGTCTTTGTACAGTACATCCTAAGCTTTTTCAGTTATACGTTCCTGTGGATACTGGCATACATTCTGCACAGCTATGGCAGCTCTACAATAAACATCCTCATTCTGTTTATGTCCAGTTGAAATTTGTTGTCTAGAACTACAGACTGTTCCAGCTATCTGTGCAAAGGAAGAACTACTTTCTCTTTCTACTGGCAATGCCTGAAATCTATGTATCTTATTGACCCATGACCCCACCCAACCACACCTTTTTACATTACCTTCTTATTTTTATGGGAGCATAGTGTAATTCCTCAATGCTTAACTGTTGGTTGCAATTCCTCTTCCCATTGGATATTATCCCCAAGAATTATTAGTTTGTTTGTATGCACTGATGATAAACTGCTATACTGTTGTTCACTTATGAGACGTATTCAGAGAAGCTAGCTCTGTAGCACTAATAGTTCTTTGCTGTTGTGATCTACTAGTATTAAGGAGCTAACTAGTGATACAAAAGGTATGCAAGAGTCTCACAGAAAAAAGTCCTTTAGCCCCTCATTTGCATGTCACTGACGGAAACACATAAAAGTCCTGCAATATGTTCCCCCTAGCAAACCCTGCAATGCTGTTATACAGGTACTCATAGACAGACCAAAAGATACACTGTCATTCCAGCACACAGAGAATGTATCCATCTCACACACACCTTAGGGGCATGGTAGATTTAGGGCATCCATTTCATCACTCACCAAAGGCTGAGAACCCTAATTCTACAGTACAATACATTTCATATATCAGAAAAATAGGCCCTCACATATTGCATCTATATATTTCTTCTGTATGTTTATGTGAAGGCTTCCCCCTTACTTCAGTGTGCTGCATTAATTGCTTGAGTGTCTACAGAGCAAAGCTTTAGGTAGGCTGTGTATGGTTTTATGACTGGACAGTCTCTTGAAAGGCTTTCTCATATAGCTGTTGAGATTATTAACATACATTTTAATGTAATTTCTTTGACATGACAGCTTACTTATTTGCTACATTTAATATTATAGACAGTTTTATGTCAAGTTTTTTATAGTTTAGGTATTTTTAACTAGTCTATTTTTAGATAGATTCAGATTTGTTTTTGCTGGTAATACTGTACTTGGACTGAGGTTAGTGTTTTCTTCAGCTTTTTATTCTTTTATTTTAACTTTATTCATTCTCATCAGATTGACTTCTATTTTTAGGGCACAGATTAACATTGGCAGAGCTGGAGCGTGGGTAAATTTTCTCTGCATAATGTATAAAGTTACATTTTTACATTGTAGTGGTAGGGAAGTGAGCAGAGCCGTAGCTAGGGTGGGGTGATAGGTATAAGGTGTTAGGGGGTGTGTGACACCCCTTCACTGGCCCAGTAATCAAGAAGCCTCAGTCCTCACCACTGGTGACAGTGAGGGACATACACAATGAGAAGATTACAAGTATACACACAGTAAAGTGCAATTTCCCTTAAGAGTACACAGAGCTCACAATCAGTCTGGGTCTGGTTTCTCCCTCTTTCTCCATATCCCCAATAAGACTCCCCACTGGCACAGCTATAGGGTTAAGATCTCAGCTGAGGGGTCAGACCAAGACCTTCAGCACCCTCTCTGTCCAGCCAGTGCTCCATGTCCCTGTCCACATAGCTGAAACACGCACATTTTGAGATTTGATTTATAAACAAACACACACACATCTGGAGAAGGCTGGCACAAGTTTACTAGCTATGCCTCCTTCTGCCAAGAATATAAGGGAGTTTCCACTGTCACCAACCCCTCTTAACAACTGCTTATAAGGCCCTTACATGTCAATTCCTACTGTGTAATGTTACTAATAATCCAAATGGTAGTTTTGACCAAGACTTGCAAGAGCTTAAATATGTGTCACAAATATCAGCCACAAAGATAGGTTGAAATATATTTAATAAATGAACAAGTCAATATTCAATAACTCAACACAGTGACTTCAGAGTTCAAAATCACAGCAATTATTTTAAAAGAACATTGCAGGACAGTCTCAAATAAGTACAGAAAGCATCTAAACTAATCTTTACTATATTCCTATCTTCATAGGTTCATAGGTTCATAGGTTAGTACTAGGCTATCAGCCCTAGGGCCTATACAAGCCTGGCCATAACAATTCCCTGAATATTTCTTCCCACATTATTTACTTTCCTGGACCCCTGTCTAGCAGGGTGACTGACGTGATCCCTGGGGTGAATTTCCTTTCTCCCATCCAATCGTCAAGGTTCCTCTTGAAGAGGTCCAAAGAGGCACTCTGCTTGACATGTATGGGCAATCTATTCCAGAGTCTGGGGAGTCTCTGGGTCAGGAACCTATCCCTCCAACATGTTTTGTTTATTGTGAAGACAAGGTTTAGATCCCTGGAGCGTGTAGCTCTGAGGGATTGGGATTTCTTTAAGTGTAGCATGTCCAACAGCTCTGGGTTTGACATGGCCTTGTATGTTAAGCAGAGATCGCCTCTGAGTAGACGATATGCGACAGAGTATAGCTGGAGTTTTTTAAGGCGGTCAGCATAGGGCATCTGCTTTAGGCCTGTGATTCTTTTAGTGAGGTATTTCTGAGGCCTTTCCAGTTGTTGCAGATGTCTTGAGAGGTACATACCAAATGGGGCATTGTATTCTATAATGGGTCTAATGAGGGACTATATAATAGTAATTATTTGTACTCTAGTTACTTATTATTAGTGAGGTAAGGGCAGATGGTGATGATGAGTGGATGTTTTTGCTAGGTCCAAGACAAAATACAAAATGCACTGTCTCTCTCTCTCTCTCTCTCTCTCTCTCTCTCTCTCTCTCTCTTTCTCTCTCCCTGAGAGAGGTCTTAAATTCTTAAATTAATCTCACATATTACTGCTGGGTTAGCTTGGGTGACATCACTCTTTGTCACCTGACTTCAGTTCCCAGGCTAAACAGAAACTTAACAGGATATAACATCTATGTGTGAGAAATACATATCTCTCAGATCTTTGATCAGAACTGTGCAGCTGCTAGGAAGTCATAAAGCAATAAAACACTTTTACATTTTAAACCTAGTAATTACTTTTCTTTCTAGGCAACAGAAAAACTTCTAGCTCTAGACATTGTGTCTACTACTGCACTGAAACAAAGAGAACATCTTTTGTTTACGGCCAGCTATAAAGTAACCTAACCTTAACTATTCTTACGTTTTGCAGGTTAATCTTCTATGTTCCATCAGGGTATGCTGTGGTTACATTCTTGAAGCTCAATACATAACATACAGTTCTGTATAAATTATTTCAATATTCACAAATGACATAGAATTATTTACATAATTCCAGATAGCTGGGCTGGCAGTGTCACACCCCCCGCAAAAAAAAAACTCAAGCTAGTTTTTCAAGTGCCCCTGTTTCTATCACTAGGAATGAAGAGCACCTGCCAGTAACCATTTATAAGATCAGTAGTGGTAAGATACTTAGCCCATCCCAGCTGCTTAGTGCTTCATCTGTCCTAGGCATGGAGTAAACATCTGACTCTGTGTGACTATTTAATGTCCTGTAGTCCACACAGAACCTGGTGTGGCCATCTTTCTTTGGTACCACCACCACTAGGGAGGCCCAGGGACTGTTGGACTCCTGAATTACTCCTAGTTCCAACATTTCCTGTATCTCCTCCCTCAGAGTCAGGTGGATGTACCCTGGTTCCCAAGTGATCATGTCCCCAAACTCTTGTAACACTGCTCGGATTTCTCGAACTAGGTAGGGGATAGTTGCTACCCCCCTTCAACTGAGGTGTCACTCCAAGCCTTACTGAGGAGATCAGTCACTAGATTCCCCTCAGACTCCTCCACTGCAAATACTCAGCACAAGGGCCTCCCTATCATGGTAATGTTTCATCATGTTAACATGGTACAATTTGTGCCCCTGCCTCATACCTAGCAGTTCTACCATGTAGTTAACATCACTGACCTTTCTTACCACCTTGTAGGGTCCCTCCAAAGCTGTCTGCAGCTTGTTGTGTCAGACAGGAATGAGAACCATTACGTGCCACCCAACAGCATACTCTCTAGCTTGAGCATCCCTGTCATATCAGACCTTTTTCTGCTGTTGGGCTTCTGCCAGATTCTCCTGGGCCAAGCCATGGGTGCCCTGAGCCTTGTCCTGAGGTTTAGGACATATGCCACAGCAAACTCCTTGTGGGATTCACACTCACCATCCCACTTATCACAAATCAAATCTAGAGGTCCCCACACCCTGTGCCCATACAGCAACTCAAAGCGTGAAAACCTTGTGGATTCCTGTGGAACCTGTCTGTAAGCAAACAACAGATGTGGCAAATATTTGTCTGCAAATGCTCATAGCATGGACTTGAATGTAGAGTTTAACCTCTCAACAGGACCATTAGTCTGAGGATAGTAGGGGGTGGTCCTTAGGTGCTTCATCCCACAGTACTTCCATAGACAAGCCAGCAGGTCTGACATGAAATTGGCACATCTATCAGTTAATATTTCTTTTTGGAAACTTACCCTGCTGAAAATCTCTAACAAAGCATTTGCCACATTTTCTGCCTCAACGGAGGACAGAGCCACTGCCTCAGGGTATCTATTAGCATAATCTACTATCCCTATGATATACTTTTTCCCTGTGGAACTTGGTATACGCAGATGCCCCACAATATCCATAGCTACCCCCTGAAATGGCTCCTAAATCATAGGAAAAGACATCAAAGAAGCGTTTACCTTGTCTCCTGCCTTGCCTACCTTTTGGCACTGCTTACAGGTCCTTCAGTACCCTGTTACATCTCTGAAAATCCCAGGCAAATAAAAGTTCTGCATATTACTTCTCTTTGTACGTTTTATGCCTATATAACCTGCAAAGGGAATATCATGGGCTATGGCTAGAAGTACCAGATGGTAGGCTCTGAGCACTACTAACTGCTGTATTCTCTCACCTTCTAGCCCTCTATCAGGGGTCCACTCTCTATACAGTAACCCTTTGTTTCAGTATACAGATTCCCCCTTCCTTTGAGAATCAGGTGCTTCACTAGCTACCTCCCTCAAGCATTGTAATGTAGGGTCTGAGAGCTGAGACTATCTCAACTCTCTCTTAGTAGCCATTACCAGCTCCCCTTCCACAAGAAGTTTGGCATCCTCTGACAGCAGTGCCTCACTTGTCAGCCTGGATACCACTACTCACCTCTGCCTTTGAAGTCACTGTACCAAAGGGAACATCAGTACCCACAAGAAGCTATGGCTCACCTTCCATCTCACTGTTATAGGGTAGCTGCCTCCCTGAAGTAACCACCTCACCAGTCCTGGCTGCAAGTGTGTGGTCTTTCTGGGTCTCCACCAGGCTACTAGACCCACATAGTTGTCTCCAAGGCTGGCTGTGTGTAACTGCATGCACACACGGTACTGCATTATCAAACTCATTCCCTATCAGAACATCTGCAGAGATATCCTCAAACTCACCTACTTGCTGGCTTTCTTTTCTGCCCTCCCAGTCAAGGTGAACCCTAGCCATAGGTATTTGGAATGGAGTCCCCCTAAAACCCTGACTGGAGTAGACTTCCCAGGCAAGTAGTGCTCCTCTTTAACCACTGCAGGCTTTGCAATGGTTAGGTCACAAGCTGTGTCTTTCTTAGCAATGACCTCTTTGCCATTCACTAAGACAGAATATAACCTCTTGTGGTAGTTTGGTACCCTTGTTGTCTCAAGACAACTTACTGCTGGCATTTTGTCATTCTCACTTACTGGCTCTCCCACCTTTTGTTCCCCACCTTGCCTCCATGGACATCTATATGCTACATGGCCCCACTGGCTGCATTTTTAATAAAGGAAAATTGCTTTACTACCTACATTTTACCCTTTGTTCTGGACATGTACCTGGACTAGTGGCTCCGCCTACTATGGAGGACTCTGTAGGGAAAGTCTGGGCTGCCCACCATGGGTTCCCTTAGACCTATGAGCAGCACTGGATGTCCCTTTCCTGTGCAGGGATGCCCTGCTTGCTAGGTATAGGTTTCCCTTCTGATTCAACTGATCTGCAGTATTGCACTGTCTATCAGCTAACCAGATTCTCATGTCCTCAGTCAAAGTGCTAAGGGCTTGTTCCCTCACCAAAAGGTCTGCCAGCCCTTCATAAGTGGTGACCTTGGTGACATCCACTCACCCAGCTATGAAAATAAGTGCTTAGTTCAGTAATATATTCACACTCACTTTCATCTGCCTTGCATCTATGCTCATGAAACTTTTTTTTAAAAGCTTCAGGTGTTAACTTAAAAGCATTCTAGCAAGCACATTTTGACTGTACTATAATTTAAGCAATCAGTATCAGACAGTTTAGAAATTGCAGTTACAGTTTTACCATGGAGTATGGGGTCAGGTACCTTGCCCAGAGCCCTTGGTTAACATTTTACTGTTTACATACCCTCTCAAACATATGAATGAAGAAGTGTTTGGATACCATAACACAAAAGCGCTTACAAGTTTCCAGTAAAAGATATTTTGGATTCCACTTCGGCTTCCTGTGGTTTGTTGAACTCACCTTCTTGTTTTGTTCGTGGTTTTTAACTCTTTGGAGTTTATTTTGGTGTATATGAATGAAACTATCAGAATTATCCCCCTCTGTAAATTATGGAAGAAATTTACTGACCTTTGCTGCTTCTGGGGTTCAGTTGCTCACTTCCCTATTATCTCCATGACCCTGGTGAATAGTCAGTATCTTCTTTTCATGTTGCCTCTGCCTTTCATTCACCTCAGCTTCCAGGCATTACAGTTTCTCATTTTCCTCAGCCTTCAGACATTGCAGTTTCTCATTTTCCTCAGTCTCCAGATTTCCCAGTCTCTCTGCTGCCTCTATTTCCAAATGCTTGGCCTCCGGCTCAAATCTTTTTAACTTTAGACAGATTTTTAATTCCTCTGTGAAAAGGTTGAACTCTCCATTTTCTGAGAGGTGTACATCTCCAAGGTCAGTCTGATTGTCCTCCTGGTTGCTATCCTGTGATGTAACTGTCTAAAGCTTAAATCATTTCTGCCTTAGGTTGGCATGCATGGGTACTTTAGCCTGATACATCTCAGCCCACTGGATCTTTGTCAGCTTGTCATACTCCTGTGCTGACATGCTTGCCTACTCTCCCTGACTAACTAAGCTACCAAAAAAAAAAATAAAACAATTGTGATATGAAACTCTGGATTTTCACTGTGTGGCTGATTGAGAGTACAAACACCTTCAGTGACCACTGTACACAGGCTACAGGAATTCAATATCCACACCACTACAAGCCACTTAATATGTGATAGGGCTATCTCACCAGTGCCACCAATTAATATGTGACACCCCTACAGTGACCCAGAAATCAAGGAGCCTCAATCCTCACCACTAACAACAGTGAGGGATGTACACAATGGAAGGATTACAAGTACACAGGCAGTAAAGTGCAATTTCCCTTAAGAGAACACAAAGCTCACAGTCAGTTTGGGTCTGGTTTCTCCCTCTTTCTCCAGATCCTCAATAAGACTCCCCACTGGCACAGCTATAGGGTTAAGATCTCAGCTGAGGGGTCAGACAAAGACCTTCAGCACCCTCTCTGTCCAACCAGTGCTCCATGTCCCTGTCCAGATAGCTGAAATGCACACACTTTGAGATTTGATTTATAAACAAACATACACACACACACACACACACACACACACACACACACACACACACACGCACACACACACACGCATGCACGCACACACGCACGCACACACACACCTGGGGTAGACTGGAGCAGGTTTAATAGCTATACCTCCTTCTGCCCAGACTATAAGGTAGTTTCCACTGCCAACAACCCCTCTTATCAGCTACTATAAGGCCCTTACAAAGAGTGTCCAAACCAACTGTGTAATGCTACTAATAATCCAACTTGTAGTTTTGATCAAGACTTGCAAGGCTATTTAGGAGTGGCCTGTACAGTATCACCAAATACATATGCAAGTACTCTGAGAGCTTAAATATGTCTCACAAATATCAGCCACAGAGATAGGTTGAAATATATTTAATAAATAATAAAAGAACAAGACAATGTTCAATATTCAGTAACTCAACACAGTAACTTCAGAGTTCAAAATCACAGGAAATATTTTAAAACAACATTGTTGGACAGTCTCAAATAAATACAGAAAACATCTAAACTAAACTTTGATATTATAGTTCTATTTTTGAGTCTTCTTACATTTTTTAAGAGTTTCTCTCTTTCCTCCATAGTCTACCTTTAGATTTCACAGGAGTTAGGGTGTTCACTTGTTTGTTTGTCTTCTCCCTTTTCTTCTCTAAGTGCCTTGGCACGCCTTGCATTTCTTCTACAAAAAAAGAAAAAGTATTATTATTATTATTATTATTATTATTATTATTATTATTAGAAGTAGTAGTAGTTAGTTATTGTTTATTAGTATTTGCTGTATAATCATTGCATAACGCTTAGTTTATTTGGTGTTTTATTGGGTTATTTTGTGGGTGTGTTTGTGTGTGTGTGTTTGTGTTTTAACAATGACTGAGAAGTCTTTGGCTTTTAAGAGATGCACTTCTTGTGAACACAAGATTCTTCAATCTGATGACTAAAAGAAGTGCGTCTATTGTCTGGGCCTGAAACATCTATGGTTGGCCTGTGAAATCTGCACTTCCTTCATTCCCAGGGCCATATCTGATTGACAAAACAAATTAATTCTTAAAGGTTTGCTGCCTACCTCTTCCTCTCCTTGCCTCAAAACTGCATGGCTCTGATGAGCATAGGAAGAGATTTTTGCAAAAGTCACCAAGGATTTCCTCCAAGCCTCTTCAGTAACTTAGAAGAAAATAACAGTTAACCACCTCCTAAATGTGGAAACCAACTCCAGAAATGGAGTTATTCAAATATTTAGTACTGAAACACCACCACAAAGAGACCCAATCCAAGCGTAAAATGAAGCTTTTATTGTACAATGAGTTTTGCATATATACTGAACAATATAATTATTCAGAATGCAATCATAGCAACCACCTAAGTGCTTAAATAGCATTAAAACCATTCAAATTAGGCAAGAAATTAGTTAAATTAGATCACTGCAGCAGTTTAGAATTGATTTTTAAAGGTACAGAAGGTTAAAAGGGAATATAAAAGATGTATAGAAGTTAAAAATGTTTTGAGTATTTAAAACATATTAAACAATAAAGGTTAATATTAACAAAATGTGTTAATTTCAGCTTATCAAAATAAAAATTGAAACATCTCATTTAATCCAAAATACCTACTAAGACAGTGGATCATTATAATTATATAAATGAAACCTATAAATTAGTGTAAGGATAAAAAAGTTTATAATAATTTTTCTAAAGAACAGGCACCAATGAAGTTGTTGTTGTGTCTTTCGGCTTTTCCCGGTTAGGGGTCGCCACAGCGGAACTCCGGTCCACTAATGATTGGTAGTTGATTTTTACGTGCCGAGTTACCAGCCCTGATGCACAACCTTCAATGAAAGTACACCCATTCACACATGTCTCCACGCCGAAGACGCTCTAGCTAAGAATCGAACCAGACAGCATCTTACTGTGAGGTGACAACGCTACCGCAGCACCACCACCGCGGATTTCTTGCATTTATACCAGGGTATGGGTCGAATCAAGTTTGAGCTGCCAGATTAACTCCTTAAATTCAATCTGATCTTTCCATGGTCTGCCCCTTGGGTCAATTTGTATTTTTTCTAATATAATAAAGGAAAATTGCTTAAACCCAATAAACGAAATGGAATGTTGGTATAGTGCATTCTTGGAATTGTGTTTTAAAATTTCATAATTATGTTCATAAATCTGGCTTCTCTGTTCTCTCTCAGTCTTTCTGACATAGAAGGCTTTGCATGTCAGACACTTCACTAAGTTGTTAAATAATTTGACACACTTTACCTGCTTGCAAAGAGATTTGATCAAGGAGCTGTCAAACGCTCTTGCTGAGACCATGTCAGTGGATGACCTCAAAAAGGTCTCTTCCCAGCTAGTTGCTCTCTCATCTATTGCTTATTCTTCGATGAAGTTGATCTCCCATACAGTAAAGAGTACCTCACAAACAGCTAGTTCAGGCATAGCTGTAAGGAGACATGCCTGGATGAGGCTATGTGACTTTGCAGAACACTTTAAGGTGTCCTTTGCTAATGCCACCTACAATGGCTCCTTTTTGGGACATCAGTGAAAGATACACTTATGCACAGCAGGCAGTAAGGAAAGACCTTATCTGCTATAGGAATCAAGTTTTCTACCCTTCAGAGGACTTTTTCCGGAAACCAGTGAGGAGGAAAGAAAGCTTGGTTTCAGAAGTCTCAGGAGCCTTTTCAAGACCTGCACAGAGATACTTCCTCCAGAGGCAGAGGAGGAGGTTTGAACAGATGATGTTGCCCCAGAGGCAAAGGGGGTCCACAGAACCAGGGCTTCAGTGACTCTTTCTTTGACAGGCTCTGTCAAGGCTCCTCAAGTGCTGTCTGACTGTCCATCTCTGGAGGCAGTCGGGGAGTAATCTGTCCCTCCACCTAAATGCCTGGACAAAATTATAAACAGTACTAAGTATAACATCCAGAGGTTATTACATTCCTTTTCCCTTATAGGTTCATAGGTTCATAGGTTCA
The DNA here is from genome assembly GCF_019279795.1 of Protopterus annectens. Classification (NCBI taxonomy): domain Eukaryota; kingdom Metazoa; phylum Chordata; order Ceratodontiformes; family Protopteridae; genus Protopterus; species Protopterus annectens. The sequence goes on from NC_056742.1 coordinate 326,960,074, forward strand.
TACTAGGCTATCTGCCCTAGGGCATTTATAAGCCTAGCCAGAATGTGTTTGGCTTTCGCCACCCATTTTAAATTTATTTTGCTATGCCCTTTTTCGAGGTTAGTATACTGTGCCTCTGTCTAACAGTGACACAGAAGTGATACCCGGGGTAAACCTACGATCTCCCATCCACTCATCAAGATTCCTCTTGAAGAGAGTCAATGAGGGACTCTGCCTAACCTGGACTGGGATTTTATTCCAGAGTGAAGAGAGCCTCTGGGTTATGAATCTGTCCCTCCAGCATGACCTATTTATTTCAGTGCTGAGGTTCAAGTCTCTCGAGCACGTAGCTCGATGGGATTTGGATTTTCTGAGGTGCAGCATGTCCATTAATTCTGGGTTGGACATGGCTTTATACGTCAGGCACAGATCGCCTCTGAACAGGCGGTATGCCACTGAGTAGAGTTGGAGTTTCTTTAACTGGGCAGCATATGGCATCTGTTTGAGCCCTTTGATCCTCTTGGTGAGGTACTTTTGGGGTTTTTCCAGTTGCTGCAGGTGTCTGGTAAGGTACATCCCAAAAGGGGCATTGTACTCAATTATAGGCCTGATGAGGGATGAGTAAAGAGGCACGATGACCTCCCCTGATCTAGATGCGAATCCCTTCATGATTAGGTGGGCTATATAAAATGTTTTTCTAACCACTTTGGCCACGTGGTTGTCAAATGAGAGATTGCTATCAACTTGGGTCCCCAGGTCCCTAATTACTTCTTCTGTACTTAATGGATTACCACCTATGTGGTAATTTGTGGGCACTTTGTTTTTGCCAAAGGGGATGACTATACACTTTTTGGCATTTAGCTTGAGGCCATGGCTCTGGTACCAGTTGTCTGTTTCTATGAGGCCCTTTTGGAGGATGCTTGTGTCAGCTGGAGAGTCGATTATGGCACCCAGTTTGCAGTCATCAGTGAACCTGGTCAGCCACAGTCCTTCCGTGTTGGCCTGTACCTCCGAGAAATATATACCGAACAAGAGAGGTCCCAGGACTGAGCCCTGTGGGACACCACTTGTAACTGGTTTGGAGTCTGACATGGCTCCAGCAATTCTAACCATGTGGGTTCTGTCCTTGAGCCAGTTTGCAATCCATCTAGTGACATAGGGGTTTATATTTAAGCTGGTGAGCTTATCTATAATGCCCGAGTGGGGTATTGCATCAAAGGCTTTTGCGAGGTCCAGGTAGGCTGTGTGGACCACCTTCCCCTCGTCAATGGCATTGCTGACTGTTTCAAAGAAATCAACCAGGTTTAAGAGGCAGGATATGCCCTTAACAAAGCCGAACTGGGTAGGATCCAGTGTCTGTAGGTCCCCAATATCTTTATTTATGAGGTCCATGATGATCTTTTCCATAGCTTTGCAGACCAAGCTAGTCAAGCTTATGGGGCGATAGTTTCCAGGATCCGTTGAGGCATCACCTTTAAGGAGAGGGACCACTGTTGCTGTACGCCACTCTTTGGGCACATATCCTGTACTAAGGCTGAGATTGAACAGTAGTTTCATGTTTGGGTTCCACCCCTGGGACCTAGGAGGAAATTCCCCAATGTTCTACCCAGTCAGAGGGAGTATGCAGCTCAAGAAGTTCTAAAGGTGCTACAAAACAGAATCATCCAAAAGGTCCTGACAGAACAAATAGGATTTGGAACTTACTCCCACTTCTTTTTTGGTGTCAAAGAAAACAGGGGACCTAAGACTAATTCTGGATCTAAGCAATCTGAATCACTATGTAAAGAAGTCAAAGTTCCAAATGGTTACAGATCATTTCATCCTGCCTCTTCTGCACAAGGACAATTGGATGTGCTCTATAGACCTCCAGGATATGTACTATCACATCAAAATAGACAGGCACTCCAGGAGACACCTGCACTTTTGCCTGGGAGCCAATTCCAATCACTACCAATTCAGAGCATTGCCCTTTCGATTCACCAAAGCCCCCTAGTTGCTCACTAAATGCATGGCAGTAGTAGCAGCTCACCTGAGGCTCAACGAATTCCAGGAGTTTCCCTATCTCATTGATTGGCTCCTCACTACCCCACCAAGGCATCAACTTCTACAAGCCAGGAATTACTTGCTTCAGATCTCCAGCTCCCTAGGCATCATAATAAATCTTGCTGTTCTCCGTTTTTGTATTATTTCTTTGGGATTGGAATCATGAACAGTCAGCCAGAAAGCAGCTTTTTGGTTTTACCATCGGGTTTTACACTCCACGATACACCGAATGGTTCTTTTATGCCAGACAAGGAAGGCAATGTGAGCAGTACTAAGACTGCGAACATGAATTTGCCTACCAAAGCCAAAGCTTCAGTGACTTTGCAGCCTGTTTTTGCATGACTAGAGATGAACTGTTAAATGGTTGTCTTGCTGCACCTATTAATCCATTCGTGGATAATGTGAGTAACAAACAATATTCAGTCTACCAGCATTAATCTCACTGAATACTTCTCAGGGTTAGAGAAGTCCATGGTTAAGTTAAAAAGACTACAGTGGGATGTTATGTTTTTTGAGAGTAGCATCTTGGCTAAGAGAGTGCCGGGAGGTTTAAGGATTAAGAAGATGCCGGTAAGAAATGACCTACCAAAGGAGCTCATTGAAAAATGGGTGGAGCTGAATCAAAGAACTGGCATTGAGTACACGACTATGTTGGTAGACTGTTACAAACAAAAAATCCACAAACTAGATGAAGAAATTAAAGATAAATATTTTTCCCTCAAAAGAGATGCTACGAGTGAGAACTTTGAAACTAAAATCTGTCTGATACAAGAGAGATTAATCAAAGAAAATTATATTCTTAAGCAAAGAAAGCTTAAGAAATATGAGAGGGATCGTCTTGAGTATGAACAGGGAGTGGCTTATAAGTCCTATGTTGCAATGGGCAGTTCGAAAGCAAGTGAACCAACTGCAGTGTCGGAAGTTCAAATGAGGAAGCCAGAACAGAGGGAAATACAAAGTATAGAAAATGTTTCTGCAAGTACAAGTGGAAACATTGCTACTGTTGTTGCATCAAACACTACAAATAACCAACACCCTTTTCAGGGTGTGAATGTCTATCAAGATCCAGGTACAGAAAGGAGATTGTGGGCCGAAGTAACTATGGGACCATTGAAGGGAAACAGACAGAAAAAGAGTAAAGCCCCTTAAAAGAACACATTGTGAAAGAAAAAGAAAAACAACCACTAGATAAAGGTACTTTTTCTGAAAGTGATTTCAAAATTGTAAATCTTTCACATAGATGTTTGGGGCATTATGAGATCTCTGTTTTGTGCAGAGGTTGGACTTTTGTACCAGCTTCAAGATCACATATTTGTGAGACTTTAAACAATTTGAGAGATTTTGTTAGAAGGTCAAATTTAAAATGTATGTATAACAATGAAAATAGTGGTGGAAATGTTGCATTATCGACTGTTTCTACTAAGCAGAGTTGTTTTAACCCTCCATTGAGGCCAGAAATGGAGGCATTTCAAAATGTGATTGAAAAACAGCTGAGGGATCTTTTATTAAAGAAACCTGTTAGTAAATATTACATGTCATATGAAGAAAGAAAAGCAATGAATGATTTAAACAATGATTCAAGTATTGTAATATTAAAAGCTGATAAAGGCAGTGCTGTTGTACTTTTTGAGAAAGTTAGAAAAATGTGTATGTTTCAGAATGTAAAGAAACATGAATAGAACTGCCAAGACACAGAGTTGAACGTTTTTACCTGTTGCACTCTTTGCTAAGCTGTGAAGTGCAAATTTAAAATTATTTACAGTTTTCTGTCACTTAATCTGCAGGTGTGATTGTGTTGTGTGTTATTTTTCTTAAAGAAATGAAGGCTGTATTTGAAAATACAAATTGTCCAAGGAAATGTTTCTGGCTATCCCAGTATGGATGAGTGTGTAAGTACCTCAGTGACAATATCCATCCTAGTGGCATGGTAGGCTGGGAAATATTACAACCCTGTAAAAACAAGTTGTCTTTTGCATCTGTGTCTGACTCTTTTTAAATTTTTATTGATAACATTCTCTTAAAAATATTGGAAAATAAAAACTAATGTAAAAAGTGGATTACATCATACAGCTAAGTAATTCACTCTCTAGAAAGATGAAAATTTCTAAAGGACAAATACATATCTATCTATCTATATATGTATATACACACACACACACACACACACACACACACACACACACATATATATATATATATATATATATATATAAAAAATTCAGATATTACTAGTTTTAGATATGCTGCCTCAGCTGTCTGGAATGCATCTGTAGCAACTAAATGGAGTATGTACCTCTCTGCAACAAGCTAAGGTAGCATTATTATATCTAAACATGAAGTGACATGGTATAAACATTTTTTAAAACATTTTATTGATTTTTTAATGATAAGGCGTGTTGCAAACTTACTTATGTTAACTTGCTGACTCTGGCTAAGAAAGATAGTGTAATGATACAGTATACTATTCTACAGAAATTAAGGCAGTACTGAAAGTTTTTACAATGTATGTTTGCCTTTTGTGTGTGTTTGTATGAGTATGTGACTGTAAGATGCTTTATGTTTTCAAGATGGTACTGCAAACCCAGTATTTAAGGAATACATTTCTTTTAGCAAACACCACTGACAACTATACCTCCCAACTACTTTGCTCAAATATTTGGACAAAGCCAAAATAATAAGGGACAAAGGACCAAAATCAGGAAAAAATATTACTTTAATTTACTTAAATAGTTGGTAGAACAAAGTTTAAGTTCTTTGCTTTAGAACTTTTGCATGTTAGTATTAGAGGTGGTGATCTCAAAAATAAGACAGAAACATTAGAACAAAAATGGATTTTGCAGCTTCAAGCTGACAAACCCCCAAGATTAAATAGCAGGGTCAGTCTAAAACCTTTTCTCAAAGCTAGAGCTTTGAAACATCGCTAAGTTTTTCTAGTTATGATATTCAATGATTTTTATGCATTTTCTGCTTATTTCTTATTTGCATATATGTATATGTTTTTATATATACAGACACTTTTTATAGATATTATTTTTCGAAAGACCTGCGTGCGTAAATGGGCGTGCCTTCATTGAAGGTTGGGCATCGAGCTGGCACCTCGGCGTTTCGTAAAAAATCTACTGCCAAACATTAGCGGACCAAAGTTCCACTGTGGTGACCCCTTACCGGGAAAAAGCCGAAAGACAAACAACAACATTTAACATCGTTAAGTCATATGGCTATGTTTTAATTTGATTATATATGTTAATTTATAGACATTTTTTAGGTGAGCATTGGCCTAGTGTACCTTGGATCCATGTAATTTATGCAGACCTAAAGTAGTTAATTACAACCTTATTTTTATTGGCTGTTTTACATTTAAATACTTTGCTTGTTGCATATTTTATGTTGGTCTGAAGAAGCTGGGTAAAATCCGTGAAAGCACTTACCTTGTCATTTTTCATTAAAGGATTGCAGTGTTTGGAACCATAGTGTTTGCTTATTTCAAAGTTTGCAGACGATTGGAAGTTGGGAGCCATTATTAACTCCCCAAGTGATGTTAACATCCTACAAAAAGCCCTCACTGAGACCATCGACTGGTATCAGAACCATGGCCTTAAGCTCAATACCAAAAAATGTGTCATTATTCCCATTGGGAAAAACCCAGTTCCCATGAACTACCACATCGGTGGTAGTTCACTGAACACAGAAGGCGTTATAAGTGATCTGGGAACACTGGTTGACAGCAACCTCTCTTTTGACCACCAACTGCCACTGTGGTCAGAAACTCCTATGTGGCACATCTCATTACTAAGGGTTTTGCATTCAGGAAGAAAGAGGTCATGGTCTCCCTCTACTCTTCCCTCATTAGGCCAGTCATCAAGTACAATGCCCCATTTGGCATGTACCTCACTAGACACCTGCAACAACTGGAGATGCCACAAAAGTACCTCACAAAGAGGATCCTAGGCCTTAAACACTTATCCTATATGAACAGACTCAAAAAACTCCCAACTATTCTGTGTCTCATATTGCCTTCTTAGAGGCAATCTCTGCTTGACTTATAAAGCCATGTCTGACCCAGCTCTGTTAGAAATGCTACATCTAAAGAAATCCCAATCCTGCCACACCACACGCTCCAGAGACCTCAATTTCATTACCACAATCAACAGAACATGCTGGAGGAACAGGTTCATAACCCAGAGACTGCCCATGCTATGGAACAGACTTCCCATACATGTCAAACAGAGCACCTCACTGGCTCTCTTCAAGAGAAATCTTGATGAGTGGATGGGAAATAGAAAATTCACCCCGGGGATCACTCCAGTGACTCTACTTGACAGAGGCATTGGAAACTAAGGTCGGGTGGCATGTTGCCTGGGTAATCCTATGGGCTAGGCTTGTAAAGGCTCCAGGGCCATTAGCCTAGTACACACCTATGAACTATGAACTATGAACTATGAACCGATTTCTAATGTGCAGCATTACTGAGTGCCAGTAATCCTCAGTGATTCAGAAATGCTGATATGAAAATAAATGCTCATACTGCACTACTACTGATAACACTCTCTAAATCCTTGTGCCCAGGATGGCTGCCCCCTTAACCCCACCCTAGCTACTCTTCTGGTTTCAACTATGCTATTGCTACAGGTATTTTACTGCATTGAGACAGAAAAGTAAGAACTGAGTCAAAAGGCAGTGCCCTCAGTTAACAGGTCAGTCTACTTCTCATGTGCAGTGATGATCATGAGCTTTTGGTAGTGACTGAAAGAATAAGGTTGGATCAAGTGTCACAACAAGGTGAGGAAATTTTATAGTACTGCCTTTGCACACATGGTTTGATTCCTTGCAGGTATGATCTCAGGTAATTCCTATGGAAGATGTCAAATGTGACTAACAGGGAGAAGGCATAAGGACAGAAACTGGACCCACTGAAGAGATACAAAATTTGGCTTGCCTGGTAATGCCTGAGAAATCTCTAAGGATGAACTAGAGTTGCTAGTGACATAAGTCTGTTCTACCCTGCATAGCTTGGTACTGTTGTGACCCTTAAGAGGACCAGTGGTCTACAAATGGATGGATCTATGGATGGATGGATAGATGAATGAATGAATGAATGAATGAATGAATGAATGAATGAATGAATGAGTAGGCTACCTTCAGCTTTAGAAATGAAAAGTGTCTAGTGCTAGATTATTTTTCATTTGTTACAGTCATAGCTCTCAACTTCTTCGTTCAAGAATTCAGGATAAAGCCAAAAATAATGCGAGGAGAAGAAATGCTCCAAATCAAGGCCAGTTCACTTAAACTGTTATTAGAAAAGCAGGTTTTGAATCAAAATGCATTTTATTAGCAGTGAAAAGTGTGAAATATTAAAGTCTAGTATTACATGGCGTCTGTAATCTTCAGTAGTTTACAAGAAAATTAAAAATTTTATGAAGGACAGGGCAAAAATATGAGACAAAATCAGTGACATTCAGCAGAATCAAGGGCAGTTGGCACGTATGCTTACAGTATGCATTGGCTCACTTTTCCCGTTTACCTCATTGAACTACCAGCTAAATGAAAAGGTGGCCTTGCATTTTTTTTCTCACATCTATAATCTGCTATATATGAAACTTGAACCTCTTTGACTTTCATGCATCAGCATATTTTTCATGTTGTCCTTCAACCTCTGGTCAGTGCTCAGCTTTACATTATTTCTTCATCATTTATATTCCTGAACCTGCTTATACAGGATATATTGCTTCTGTATTTTTGTTTACTCACTAAACTGGATGACACAGCTAAAACTGTAGAGTGAATGGATGTCATGTAGGCTCTACAACATACTGCTTAATTTTTGTTTTAGATGAATTTCTTTGAGTGTGGTGATATTTACAGACTTGTCAACATTCCACATGAGGAATTCTGCTAGTCAATGATCTGAAGATCCATTGGATTCATTGAATGTGTCAGCACCTTGAATGAGTTCAGTGTATCCAGTGCTAAACAATGGATGAGATTTGAGCTAACCTGTAACCACCTTCCAAAGAAAAAAAAGAAAGTTGTGTTTTCACCTTTGCTCAGGTCTCCTCGAAATGTATGGTAAATGCACAAGTGGTGTTTATTTATTCATGAGGAATCTCATTTATTCATGAGGAACAACTCTTCTGAGTGCTGTTTTAAATCTTTAGCCATCTATTCCATGCATACATTTCCTTCTGTTTAAATTTAACACAAGTAAGAAACAAATGCTAAAATAATTTGGAGGGGGTTCATCCTCAATACCCAATAGGCAAAATAATCAATAATAAAATTAGTAACACTTAAATTGCTGTGGAACACACTTAAACCAATGAATCAGCAAAATAAATAAATAAATAAATAAATAAATACATAAATCAATAAATAAGTAAATAAATAAATAAGTAAATTAAACAAACTCTATTAAGTTTATACAGCATTAAAACTTTAGAAAATGTATGAGTACACATCTTAATAATTCAATTCATAAGTGATTGAAATATTGAAAATAACTTTTAGCACTAACTTTTTGAGGTTTATTAAAATTGGCTTTAAGGAAATTTTCTGGATCCAACATAGGTCACCAGTTTCCTTTGTTCTGAGCTTCAGTTTAAAGCATATTAATGATACTACCTCTACATTCACTATTTGTTACTAGAAAAAGAGACTGGTTAGGTGTTGTACGGAGTACTTAAGGCATATCACTTGATGTGTCTGCTCCCTTGCACCTGATCCTCCCCTCTGGAAGGGAATGGTTCTTGCCACAGATGGGGAATGAATGGATGACAGGTCTTTTGCCTTGTCTGGGAAGTAAATGGACCTGTTTTTTAAGCCTGTCAAGATGAAAGAATGGGATGACTGGTTCCAACAAAAGGAGCCACTGGATGGATAGTGTGTGTCAAAAAAAAAATTATTAGTGGTTATCTATTTTCCAGCCTTATGTGAAATAGAGCCTTAGACAAAGGGCACCATGGCACCAAAACCTGCACCTCATCAGTTCCCTCCCACATCATTGCCAGTGTCATCTCTAGTTTCTTACCATCCTATATTTTCACAATAAACAGTCTGATTACTTAAATGTTTTTTCATATTTTATCTTAGTTTTCCTTCAACTTTTCAACATACTCCAACTGGCTAAGACTGCAGTATACCAACTGTTCAGGATATAATTAAATTAAACCAGGTGTATGGGGTGTCTAGTTGAGATGCATGTTACATTTTTCCCAATATTTTGATTTAGCGATAGTCTGAACAAAAGTCGAGAATTAGAAAAGGAATTCAGTCTTTTTATTTTCTTTCATGGATGAAATAATTTGCATCAAAGGCTCAGTGCTCCAAGCTCACAAAACAGTATAAAATGGAAAGACTCATGCTTGTGAGGATACATAAACATATCTGAATGATTGCCTGCTTTTCTTCCACCCGCCAAACACAGTCACCTTCTGTGTAACTCTTGGGATGAAAATGAAAAAACAATGATCACAGTCATATACTTCAAATTGTTGCTGTTAAATATATGCATAGCTAGGCTTTTCACTCCTGCATTCAACATACAGTTGTTAGTCTGGGGAAAAAATGAAAGAACAAAATGGCCCCATAATATATTTCAACTTTGCTGCTGTCATTCATGTACACACACACACACACACACACACACACACACACACACACACACACACACACACACACACACACACACACACACACACACATGCACACACACAACATGCCTCCTTACCCATAACTTCCCACAAAATAGGCATGTGCATACATGTCAAAATACTGACTGTGAAGTGAAGAAAAGCACAATAATCATAGTGATGTAGTCCATGTTTTTAACCATAGACAACACACTGTAACAAGCTATAGTGACTTAGCATGCATTGCCCTGAAGTTTGTGATAATCCGCAGTGTTCAGGGCCCGTGCAAGCTTTAATTACCTTCTTTGGTACTTTTGAAGTTTGATTGTGATAAAATAGCCAAACTCTTCTAGCACCACCCCATCCCCTCCAAAGAAGAGAAACTATAAACTTCTATGCACACTTCTCAACAGGGCTTGCATATGACAAGTTATGCCCTACAGAGGGCAGTAAGAACAGGACAGTCCTCTATGGCTGTGTTAACATCTACAGGATTTTGGAAATCACCAGGCTCCCATAAACTCTCAGGGACCAGATCCCCCATGATGTCTTTTATGCCTTACTTTTAAAAGATAATTACATGTTGATTCTAATATTATTTTTACTGCTAGCCTGCAGAGTTATGTATTTTGTTTCCACATATAAAATCAGTAATAATATATTTTAAAACACACGCCCATACACACACACACACACACACACACACACACACACACACACACACACACACACACACACACACACACACTAATTAATTTAATTAATTAATGTTCAGAGAAATTTCCCCTAGCTGAATGGCACCCTAGAAGTCTCTTAGCAAGCCTATACTAAAGGGTGGCCATTCTTATCTCTTTCCTCTGTGGAAAGAAATGAACTTTTTAGTATCTCAGACACCTAACCCAGTATGTTTATCACAAACCTTCTTAAATCCAGCACCAGTTATTTTCTTCATTAAATCATAAAATATTGTGTAGTATATGTTCCTGGTTAGCCAAAAGACTGAAAGCAAATTTGCAGTAAGCGATATATGTCTTAGAGACTTTGAAAATCTATTATACAGTGACTTCATCCAAAAGACGTAAAGAACATACTAAGGGTGGCAGTTTGATCTGAGTAATCTGATTGGTCTTGGACTCTTAAGGCTTGTAAATGTCCCATATAAAAATATAGCAGATCCTAAGGAGGCCGTTGGCATTTAGTCAGTGCTAAACTGTTTAACATTAAGAAAGGTGTGATAAGAATCCTAACCTCACAACAATCTCCTCATGTTTAACAATAGCAGCCATGGCACAGGTATCAGGAGTGACACAGGACATAGCACTGATACGGCACTTGTTCTTTTTGCTTACTGTACTGATTACACTAGAAAATAGATGTTGAATTTTTTTGCAGGACAATACTTGTATGTCAACACTCCTATTAGCATTTGTCATACATTTGCGTGCTTTATTTCACAAGGAAAAATGAAGGAAGGTCATGTTGTAGGATCACGGAGAAACGTCTGTGCAATACAACAATTTTAAAATGCATATTAGGTTCTACAGAATGGTGGCATCATTATGATACAGAGGCACAAGAAACTAAGGTTGGTTGGCACATTGTCAGGATAATCCTATGGGTTCGGCTTGTAAAGCCTCCAGGGCCATTAGCCTAGTACACACCTATGAACCTATAACAGACATGGACATGAATAACTCAATACTGTAAAAATGGAGTAGCGGGACTGAGGAACCTCTTAACATTACAGTCTTTTCTTACTCATGTTTTAACTTTAGGAAATTAAGTTGCATTCCAATACTGATAGAATGCTGAGAAATTTCTTTAATCAAAAATTAGATTTGTGGCTACAGTAATGTAGTGAAACCTAATTGTTACAGGTTGTGCATAACTTGTTTGTTGAACTGCAGCTGCATAGATGGTGGGGATCTTTACAGTTGTTGCATTTTTGCCTTATTTCCACTGTCTTTCCTGCTGAATTGGGGCCTTTTGAGATTTCACAGCTACAAGAAGAGTCAAGAAGCACACATACCATGGACTTCTCCATCTTCACATTTTCAGGAGGGGGTCAGTATATTACTATGTAGAGTAAGTTGTACAATTTAGTTTTTGGGCCGAATGATGGTTACTGCCGGAACTCAGATGGTACATCCTGAGCAATGTAATTACAGACATATCACAGAACATTAAGAGAATCAGAACACCAACAAAGAGGAAAGCTGCTTTCATGGCAGTTCTGAAGTAAAGTCAAAGGTGGTCTTACAAAAAAAAAAAACATATTCAGAGTCAAGCACAGAAAAGTTTCAAAACATGGAGCTCAGAGAGTGAAGGCTGTGGCAGCCTTCTTACAAGGCACTAAACATACTATACATGATGAAGCACAGAAAAGTTAAGTGCAGGCTATGTTAGAATCGATAAGACAGATTAACTTGATGGTAAATTTTAAGGTATTAAAATGTTAAAAGTATGGAATTTATGGCTAACCAGGAACATATACTGCACAATATTTATGAATGAATGAAGAAAATAACTGGTGCTGGATTTAAGAAGGTTTGTGATAAACATACTGGGTTAGGTGTCTGAGATACTAAAAAGTTCATTTCTTTCCACAGAGGAAAGATATAAGAATGGCCAGCCTTTTGTATAGGCTTGCTAAGAGACTTCTTGGGTGCCATTCAATGCCTAAATTTAAAAATTAAATACATTAAATACTAAAAAAAAAATAAACTGGGTCATAGTAAGACCTTATCAAGTTAACTGCTATTAGCTGCTAACAAAGTAAATACTTGAAAATGGAAATCAAAATCTTAACCACATATAACTGAAGTATTGGAAATTGTTTAAAGTAATAAGAGAACTGCAAGTGAAATCTTTTGAAAAGAGAAGGAACAAATTACATAGAAATTAACGGAATATATGGTAACAATATACGCAGGGTAAAGTTCAGGATGAGGAGTGTGGTTTAGGAGGAGGCAGGAATTGAGCAATTTCAGTAATTTTGGAGTGAATAACAGTTGCTATTAAGAAAGAAAACATATATACAATGTGTAATATATGAAAAGATGTTAATGCAGTATTTTTCTTTTCTATTAATGTATGTGTGCCTATGTCTTGAGTAATAATTG
>NC_056742.1:326977842-327037906 GCF_019279795.1 Protopterus annectens
TCTAGAGCTTGCAATGAATATTACAGGCACGCATGTGATGAAGGAAAATGCTTAAGGGGAAGGAAACATCAACAACAAAGCTGCACATGATTTATAAAGGTCACTTTTTTTGGAGTGAATGGCAAATTGTAATTTCTGACTTAGGTTGTTGAATCTCAAGACTAAATTTATACTTATATGTATACAATATATTTTAAAGGTTTAACTTTTGTTGTATGTTTTATTTTTACTTGAGTTTTCCATTAAGTATTGTGATATTATCAGCAGTGTAATTGATGTTTTCTGACTGTTCCATAATTCATTTGTGATGAGAGTAACTTCACAAACTTCACTTTTGATAAAGCACTGAAACTGGAACTATGAGAAACACTAAAGGTTTGATAGAGTGAGACATGTGCGTCAAACCTGTAAAATATTTCCAGGTACCTAACTTCCGATCTGATTAATGAAGTCTTTATTCACTCTCACTTGACTACTGTCCCCCCAAAGACTGCAAATAAAAGCTTGCTTACTTCTGCTATGATGTTTATGCCCATTCATTATTCTTTGCTTAATTCCCCAAGTCACCTATATTATTATTTTGTTTTTCTATAACCACAGTGTCTTTTTTTTTTGTTATCAACACAATGTCCATGATGGACTCTGCCTCCCATGGTATTGTCTTCTTGTAGTAAATAAGCAGTTTGAAGGTATTATAAATAGGGTGCTTCTCTTGCATTTGCCTACTATGATCCAGCTGACTGAGGGTTTGAACTTATGGTAGCATAGCATACCTGCGTCCCAGTTCTAGGACTGTCTGACATCTTTCAGGAGCAGTAGTAAATTTCTGTGCTTGCACAGAGGCCAGTTCACAAAGTATGAATGAGTTTCAATCCAGATAGAAGCCAAGGTCTATTAACAACAGATAAACCTCTTAGTGCAATCCTTATATAATGCATATACTTATAATTTTGATAGTAATTCTTTGTGGTTGTGTTACAAGTTCACCTCTCACATTTGACACATGACAATCCATAAAATCCATGAAAGAAACTTGAAGAGTATCTCTGTCATGTATATATATATATATATATATATATACACACACGCACGCACACACACACACACACACACACACACACACACACACACACACACACACACACACACACACACACACACACAATTCATGCAAGCAGAGTCCAATGTAATTTTGTTATAATTTTTGAATGCACTAACAGTAGAAACATTAAGGGCTCTTCAGTTCAATTGACTTATGTCTGCAGTCCTCTGTATTGTGTAACAGCTGATCTACTTCGCTAACAGCCAACTTTCCCCACCAAACCCCTCACAAAACTGCCTCATGTCTAAGGCAGGCAGTTCCTAAAATAAATCTGCTGGTCTTCTTGTATCCAATGAAATTATACACATGTTCAGCAATTAACTCCTTTACATTAAGAAAAGTAAAAGGCAGTACAATGACTGATGGAACTGGAAAACACAGAAATGCAGCTACAGTGTGACTTATATGAAATTATCAACTGCAGGCACCAAAACACGAGACCTTAAAATGGCACAGTTCAATTGACTGCTAAAAATGTTGATGTTTTTCAACATTGTATATATTATTTACTTTTATAAAAAACAATTATCCCAAAACATATATTATGGTTAGTTATAACAAGAGGTATGTATTCTCAGGTTTATTATAAAAACAATTATACGAAGAAAGCACTTTACCATGTATTACAATCGGTCAATACTTAATTTATATAATCATAATGATGCATATTTTATTTTCATCACTCCTAAGTGAAATTTGTATATTGATGTACATGTAAATGCATCCTGTTTATTACTGTATAACACTTCTTCAGAAATTGTATTACCCATTTGATGATTCTAAGGCCCTATTTCTACTGTTAAGAAACTGATTCTTTTTCTTTTTAGCAATTATTTGTAGATTTTTTTTTTTATTTCAACTGGAACTTTTCTCCCCAGGCCTCCACGGAAAATGGGCTTGAGTCCCTGTTCAGACCATCCCGGTAAACAAAAATGTTCATAATCTAGTTTAATGCTTTGTTTATAATCAGTTGAATCTGCTATAACTGCTTGAGATACTAAATCTATAAACTAGACTGAAGTTTGCTAAAAGAAAAATAAACTTTCCTATATAACTAGTATTAGGACTGCAACCTGTATTATAGTGAGGTATGGTACGTGGGTAAGCTTAGAGCAGCCAGCTTATGCATATAATAGCACTAATACCATATCTTAGCACTATTTAACTCTAGTCCCTAACCCTAGAGACCACCTTAGGAGACCTCTGTACAACCTGCTCCTCAAACCATAATAGCTTACTCTAATACTGATACAGGCAGCATAGATATGCAATTTCCAAATAGCTCTATAGCCAGTTTGGTAGACATGGACATCCTGAGACATGTAGTAATTTGTTTGTTCAGAGATAACCTTTTAATTCTTAAAGAAACTAAGATGGTATGCAAAAGATGTACATACACAATTTCCTTGGAGGCAAAAATCTCGCTTACAAACAAGATTGTCAGGAACACACAAACTACATCCACCACACATACTGTTCACCACACACAAAGACCATCTTATGATGAGGCACTAAAAAGCAATTGTACCAAAACTTAAAGACCTCCAAAGCCTGCAAACAGCAATACTTATAATCAGCAATCTCTAAAGCACACAGCAAAACAACACCAAATGCTACATATATACCTACACCTACAGGACCCCAATGAATTAAGTGTATAAGGCAAGCAAACACTTTACTCAGGACTCTTGTCATAGGGAACTCCATTGTACAACACACATGCCCCACTCACCAGACTGGACAAGAAGAAAATAACAGTTAGTTGCTTATCTGGAGCCAGAATCCACCATGTCCACCATGTTGTACATACACTCAAGTCAATGCACGACAGGTTCTATAATAGTCCATGTAGGTGTAAATGACCTGAGACATACCTCACTAGACTATAAGAAGAGAGACATTATTTTAGACAGGTATGTGCCTTGCATTGAGCAGCATTCTACCTTCACCAAGGATGATGCCACAGTGTGAATAAAAATTATTGACTTTAAAAATTGGCTAGCTTCTGGTGTTACTCCAGGGAGATTCAACATTTGTCAACATTGGAGGACATGTTTAATAGACCACGTTGCTTTGCCAAGGATGGTCTGCACCTATACCTCCATGTGCTTCCAGATATTAACTAAAACTTTATCCAACACAGTAGATTCTTTTTTAGGCAATGCCTAATCAACAACACTATCGACTTAGCAAATAAGACCCAAATTCTATAGCTATGTCAAGAATCTCAATGGCAGCACTCAGATCTGTTCTGAGTTACAGCACAATGGCACTAAATATACAGAACTATCTGATATTGCCAACATCCTGGCAGATAGGTTCAGTGCTAACTTTACCCCCCCATGCCCTAAAGGGCCCATCTCTACACCGGAAGAATGCAAAGTTCCTGTAATCACAGCTGCACAGGTAAAAACCACACTCTCCAAAGCCAAGAACACAGCATCCATGGGACCTGACTACATCCCAGACTGCGCTCTACATGAACTACAGAATGAAGTGGCACCCCACCTAAGCACCATGTTCAATCATAACCTCACCTCAGACTTTGTGCCCACTGAATGGCACGCAGCAAGGTTATCCCAATCCACAAAGGGGGGAGCCACCATGGACCTCAGGAACTACCGCCCCATTAGCCTAGTGAGCCTGGTCTGCAAGGCCATGGAACGTATCATCATGGAACTTATAAACAAAGACGTTGGTAATCTCCAAACTCTGGACCCCACCCAGTTTGGGTTTGTAAAAGGCAGATCATGTCTCCTAAACCTGATAGACTTCTTTGAAGCAGTCACCAAAGCCGGAGATGAGGGTAAGGTGGTTCACACAGCCTATCTAGATCTCACCAAGGCTTTTGACACCATCCCCCACTCTGGAATTATAGATAAACTCACTAAACTAGGTATAAATTCCTATGTCACAAAATGGGTTGCCAACTGGCTCACTGACATAACCCACACTGTGAAAGTAGCAGACTCCAAATCCGACTTCAGACCAGTGACAAGTGGAGTACCATAGGGTTCAGTCTTGGATCCTCTCCTGTTTGGTATCTACTTTTCTGAAGTACAGGCTAGCACAGAAGGTCTGTGGCTAATGAAGTTTGCAGATGACTGCAAACTAGGAGCCATAATCAGAACTCCTAACGATGTGGACATCCTACAAAAGGGCCTCACTGAGACAGATTCCTGGTGACAAAGCCATGGCCCCAAGCTCAATGCCAAAAAGTGCATTGTCATCCCCTTTGGTAAAAACTCTGTACCCATGTGTTACCCCATAGGTGGTAGTCTACTTAACACTGAAAGTGTGATAAGGGACCTTGGGACAAAGGTGGACAGTAGTCTCTCCTTTGATAATCACATCACCACAGTAGTCAGGAAATCCTTCTACATGGCACACCTTATCACAAAAGGTTTCTCATCCAGGAAAAAGAGGTTATTGTTCCTCTCTACTCATCACTCATTAGACCCATTATAGAGTACAACACCCCTTTTGGTATGTACCTCACAAGACATCTACAACAAATGGAAAAGCCGCAGAAATACCTCACAAAGAGGATTACCAGCCTCAAACAGATCGTAGACCGCCTCAAAAAACTCCAGCTTTACTCCGCCGCATATCGCCTACTCAGAGGCAATCTCTGCTTAACATACAAAGCTATGTCAATCCCAGAGCTGTTGGACATGCCCCACTTAAAAAAATCCTAATCCCTCTGAGCTACATGCTCTAGGGACCTGAACCTTGTCACCACAACAAACAGAACATGCTGGAGGGATAGATTCCTGTCCCAGAGACTTCCCATACTCTGGAACAAACTAGCTATCTATATCAAACAAAGCTCCTCATTAGCACTCTTCAAGAAAAATCTTGATGATTGGATGGGAAATAGGAAATTCATCCCAGGGATCACCTCTGTGGCTCTGCTCGACAGCGGCACAGGAAAATAATTTTCTTGGGTAGTGAAAGCCAGGGTACCTTTTTGACTAGGCTTATATAGGCCCATAGCCTAGTACCTACCTATGAACCTATGAAAGGAACCTAAAGGTTTTACTTCAAAATGCTAGGAGCCTTAACAACAGACTCCACACTCTACAAGGTCTTCTCACTCTGGACAATACAGACATCTGTGCCATTACTGAGACATGGTTTAAATCCACAGAAAGTACTTCAGTAGTGCAAGGCTTAAGTGACTTCCACACATTTAGACCATCACAGACAGGAATTAAATCTCAGTCTACATTAGCAACAAATATGCTTCTAGAGTGATTAAACAAGATGATGCCCTAGAGTTTATCCACTTGCAGAGCACCAGAGATAAAGTTCCATATCCTATCATGCTCTAAGTCACCAAGTATGCCCCAAGAATCACATAACTTGTACCTTCACCTGCTGAAGGCACTCACCATTCAGTCAAATACCCTATTCATGGGAGACTTCAGCTATGCCGGTATAGACTGGGAAACATACACTCCCTCCAACTTGTAGGCACAACTTTTCCTGGACTTTATTAACACAGATATCCTTGAGCAGATAGTACACACTCCAATCGGAGGTTCAGACATACTGGACATAGTACTGTTCAACATAAGAGAACATTACATCTTCCCTCATGTCATGTCATCATTGATGAGGTCAGACCACAAAGCACTGCCCCCCCCCCATCATATTCTCACTAGTGAAGTTAGAGCATGAATCTATCTCCTTTGAAATAAAAACCACCACAGATCCAGCAAAACCTGTAACAGTTAAGAGCTACTCTAAAGCAAACTACATCTTAAGTGACAGTCTGTCAAAACTGAATGACCCCAAACCTTGAGTTTACAGCAACCTATGTGGAATTGTTCACAGAAACTTAGCACAACCACATAAATGGCTACATAAAGACTGCTGAACCTACCAGAAATAAGCCCAAAACAAATCACACTGGTGGAATCCAAAACTAAAAGGGTATATAACAAAAGGAAAAAAGTCATGGCAGAATCAGAAAGAACAACTCTCATAACAGCAGGAGTTCATTAATTAAACTAAATAGGAAACTAGGAGGACTAATTAAATGCAATAAGGGTATTTACAAGGGCAAAACAGCCTCTCAGGCTAAAGACAACCACAAGGCCTTCTATAGCTATGCCTAAAATCTTAAAGGTAACACACAACAGTGTAGTGAACTAGTGGTAAATTGTCCCACCTTCACTGAGCAGATACCTGACAAATTTAACTCTAATTTCAACCCCCTCTCCCCCTCCCTCCCTCCCCATGTGACTTCCCTGCTAGGTAACCCCCCCCCAACTAATATCAGGGACCATGTCTTGGCGGCACTCACAAAGGCCATAAACTCAGACTCAGTGGACCAGATAATATCCCAGTTTGCCTTCTAAATAGCTTGAAACATGACATATCAGGACCACTTGAGTGACTTTTCAACTACATCTTCAAAATAGGCTACATACCAAGTGAATGGAGGATGGCAACAGTTATCCCCTTTCACAAGGATGGACCATCAACTGACCCTGGAAACTACAGACCCATTAGTCTGACTAGTCAAATATACAAAGCTAAAGAATGAATTATCATGGAAATGATCAACAAAGAGATTGGCAACCTACAGATACTGGACCCATCCCAATTTGGTTTTGTCAAGGAAAGGTCATAGACACCTTTGAGAGGGCCACCAAAGCAATGGATGTGGGGAAACTGTTGCATACCATCTACTTAGATATGGCTAAGGCTTTGATACAATACCTTACTCAGGTATTGTTAGTCACACTCACCAAATTAGGTTTAGGTTCCTACACAACTCATTGGATTGTCAGCTGGCTCACAGAAAGAATCCAAGACATTAGGATTTGTGAGACCACCTCCACCAAGTGACTAGTCATGAGCAGAGTACCTCATGGGTCAGTGCTAGGCCCACTCCTGTTTGGCATTTACTTCTTGGAGATCAAGGCTAATTTCAAGGACCTCTAGATCACCTTGTTGGCAGATAACAGCAGATATGGAGCTATCACAGATTACCCCTCCATGACACTAACATCCTGCAAGACAGTCTAACACAGATAAATATCTGGTGCCAAACCAACAGATTAAACTCAATGCCAAGAAGTATATTATAGTGCCTTTTGGGAAAAAGTCCACCCAGGTTAATTACTCCATTGGTGAGACACCCCTAAGAGATAACCCAGTAGTTAGGGATCTGGGAACACATGTAAACCATAATCTGACCTTTGACCAACAAATAGCCAAGGTAGTAAGAAAATCATTCTATGTCACCAAACTTATAAGTAAGGTTATGGCATCATACCACTTTACTCAGCCTTTATCAGACCCATCATTAAGTAAAATGCCCCTTTAGCATGTACCTGACCAGGCGTATGCAGCAAGTGGAATGCCTACAGAGTTTCCTCACCAACAGAATCCAGGCTATTAGCACATTGTCCTATATAGAGTGCCTTAAAGCTCTGTATCTATACTCAGTCTCCTACAGATTACTTAGAGATGATCCAGGCCTATCATATAAGACATCCTCAGATCCATTGCCGATGGTCCTTTTGCACATCTGCAAAACAAACAGCACCAGAAACACTAGAGCCAAAAATTTAAACTTTGCTTGTGACATAAAAAGAACATAGTATGAGACAGATATGTCTTAAAGGATCTCAGTGCTCTGTAATAGGCTCCACATACATGTGAATGTGAGTCCATCCCTAGCTCTATTGAAATGAAACCTTGACCATTGGATGGGAAACCAAAAGTTCACCCCTGGTCTGGTCTCCATGTCTCTGACAAACAGAAGTCAACCATAAATATTCCCTAACATACCTCCCCCACTAAACCTTTAGCAACCTGCCAAGTAATATAGTCCTCCAAATAGACACCCATGTTATATTACTCCATAGGGCCACAATTGGATTGGGTTGCACAGCTAGGCTTTTAAAGGCCCTGGAGGTCATTAGCTTAGTATATACAGATGACACTATAAACAACTTTTGGGATGCCTAGCAGTTGAAATAGCAGCAAACACATTTAAATCTCACAGCAATTCCTGTTGTCTTAATGAAGCCTATTGCAAAGTGTGAAAACAAAGAGACCACAACTTTTTCCCACCAGTGGCCAGTATCTTTTAGCTATGCAATGTTCAAACCAAGTAAACAAGGCTGCAAATACTCGTAACCAAAACAACAAAACAGCACTCAATCACTCATAAGCCATGGAATGGTAAAAAAATTAATCTAGAAAAATAAAAAATGTATAATTTAATAGTCAGATGTTCCAAACGCAAAACCATATATAAATGAGTTAAGCTCTTTTGTTCCATACACAACAGGAACTTCATCAGAACTGTACATATATGTGTGCATGTGTATAGATGCATAGATATATAGATATATATGATCTGCTTACTCAACCTGTTGGACTTTTTTGAAGAGGTCTCCAAAGCAATAGGTGAAGGTGAAATGGTAAGCACCACACACCTCAACCTGGCCAAAGCTTTTGACCCAATTCCCCATGTAGGTGTAGTAGAAAAGCTAAATAAACTAGCAATAAATTCCTATGGCACCCATTGGATTGCCAACTGGCTCAAAGATAGTATGCAGATAATCCAAATAGGGGAAGTTACTTCCATAAAGAGACAAGTCTATAATGGAGTCCTCCAGGGTTCTGTGGTGGGGCATCTACTTTTTGGTATCTACTTTTCTGAAGTAAAAGTCAATACCAAAGGGCTCTGGCTGACTAAGTTTGCAGATGACTGTAAGCTAGCAGCAGTCATTGAATCCCCAAGTGACTTAGCTATCCTGCAGGCGGGTTTGTCTGAAATAAATAACTGGTGTTAGAATCATGGTCTGAAACCAAATGCCAAAAAATGCATTATAGTATCCTTCGGAAAGTCATCTACCCCAGGGAACTACTACATTGACAATAAGAGTTGACCCAATTGTTCAGGATTTGGGAACTTATGTAGACAGTAACCAAAATTTTCATGACATGTGTCTATTGTTATAAGAAAGTCTTTCTATATTGCACAGCTTATAAACAAAGGGACAGTGTCTAGATCTAGAGATGTCATTGTCCCCCTTTACTCATCAATCACTTGGCCATTCACTGAATATAATGCCACCTTTGGCATGCATCTGTCTAGACACATGCAACAACTGGCATGCCCACAGAGATACCTTACTAAAATGATTTAAGGCCAAAGCAACATGTTGTACAGGGACCAACTCAAGTTCCTGTCACTAAACTTAAAAATTCTAGTAAAAAAATTCTAAGTTCCTGTCACTAAACTCTGTATTCTACAGATTGTTAAGAGGTGACCGGTGTCTGGCATACAAGGAATCCTCTGACCCATTACTGATGGATTTACTGCACATGAGCAAATCAGATGGCATCAGAAATACTTGGTCTAGGGATCTAACCCTCTTCTGAAACATCAACATAATGTTTTTCAGGTTCAGTATATTTCACAGAGGATGCCACTGTTATGGAACATATATAACTAAATAAAACTAAGTTCTTCCCTGTTCATTTTCAAGCACAACTTAGATCTATGGACGGGAAAAGTTACCCCAGGACTGGCCCCTGTACTACTAATGGACAGAGGCAGTTCCTAAATACTTTATCCCATGCATGGAGCCCCTCAAATTATCTATGGTATGATTCCAGTTATTCTTAATAGGGGTAATATATAATTATCAACCATGGGATGGGTAAGTGAAATCTTTAACCAAATGGAATAGGTTATTTTAGCACAGAAGGGGTAAATGGTTAGGCTTAAAATGGCTTATAAGCAGCTAGCCTAGTACTTAGATAAGAACCTCTCTCTCTCTATATGTATATATATATATATATATATATATATATATATATATATATATATATATATATATATACACACAAACACACACACACATATGGTTTTACATTCAAAACTTGGAGACTGCATCGGTCGACTGCTATGTGGTCGAACAGCAGTTTTCAAGTCTGCAGAATGTCGAACCAAAATGTATCAACTACACTACAGCGAATGTAGTGTAGTTCAAGTATTTGGATTCAACATTGTGCAGGGAGATCGCAGTTCAGTGAGGAACAGGGAATTATCCCATTTCTTCACTGTAGCACAATCTCACAGTTGGTATATTTAATGTGCAGGAGGTGTGGGGTGTGCAGGGTGGCATAGCCCCACTGCAGAATAGTAGAATTAATGTACCATTGACTGTAGAGTGTAACTGTATGTTTATGTGCATAGCAGGAGGTGAATGATGTCACCTGCTGCTATGTTGAATGCATCGAGCTATGGTTGCTGATGTATTCATTTTCGCCTTGGTTGCTGTTTCAAAATTCTGAATTCAGCATTTCAGGTTGACATTCTGAACGGTCGACCGAAGCAGATTTGGAATAACAATAGTAAACCTATACACACACACACACATATACACACACACACACACACACACACACACACACACACACACACACACACACACACACACACACACACACACACACACACACATATATATATATATATATATATATATATATATATATATGCATCTACACAAATATATATATATACATATATATATATATATATATATACATATACACAAACATAGATATATATAGATATATAGATATAGATATATATACACACACACACACACACACATATATATATATATCTATATATATATATATATATATATATATATATATATATATATATATATATACACATACACATGTATATATATATATATATATATATATATATATATATATATATACACATAGATGCGTGTGTGCGCCCACACACACACACACACACACACACACACACACACACACACACACTTACTTATGTAGGTACATATACATATTCATCTATCTATCAAACCTCTCAACCTCTTTGTGCAAAAATATCTGGACAGAGCCAAAAATAATGGGTGACAAAAGCCCAGAAATAGAGACAGATTTTAATATTGCTCTTATAAACTGATGAAAGTCTCTACAATAACAGGTTTTGCATTAACATGCATTTTCTGAAGGATATGAATCCTGAAACTCAAACATCTACTGTTATTTAGTGGCTTCAATCCTCATGATTTGAAAGAAAATCACAAATTTTATGAGGAAAGGATCAAAAATGAGGCAAAAATCTAGACATTCTGCGAAAATTTGGTCAGTTGTGAGATATGCTATCTATCTATATATGGTTACAGTCTGTAAGAATAAATGCTCAGAACAGCAAATGTTCTTTCTTCCTTGTGTTTTAGCCTTCTGGTTGTTTTCCATACAAGACTGCCCTGGAACAGTGTCTGTAAATTTGCTCTTAAACCTCTGTTGTGCAGTCTATTTGGTATATATAATTAGCAGGAGTGCAGATGGTATTGCCCCCTGAAAAAAATTGTGGGGGGTTTTTATTGTTTTTTCCCTATATTTTTACATTAAGTGTAAAAAGATTGATCTTTTTTTCTATTCACTCTTTTGAAAGTTCAATATTTGATGAGACAATTATATATTATATACAGATATATAGAAATGTGTACATGTATGCGTGTATGTGTTACATCACCTACATTTAAATATACAAGGTCTTCATTTTATATTTCACTTCTCCTTGTCCCATAGAAACCTTTAAAATTCTATTGCAGTGAAAAACAAATTGTGAAGCTTCACCTAACCATGAATTTTTTATGAAAACCAACTACATTCCAATGCTTTCTGATAATGTTTTTAATGTTACTTCACTAGAATAAGGTAAAGTCACAGCATTTAAAAATGGACTACAAACAATGAGATTTTATCACTACCTTGACCATGCTAGACAGAATGGGCCTATAGCAATGCCTTCTGTTGTCCAAGACAAACTTCAGGTCTGGTCTAATAAATTTATAGCATAACTATGTTGTAAAAAAAAAAAGATTTTTCAATAGTTAACAAGAGATGCAGTACCTGCTATTGTACCATATCCTTATTGCCTGGAATAAAACAAGCAGAGATTGCACGATATATGGGACTTCACCAACTAGAGATGTAATGCTTGCTTATATGTCATGCTTTTATACACTGCAAAAAGCAAGCAATGTTTGCACAGTGGCAAATAGAATTGTTTCTTGCAATACATAAGGCATCCTGGTTTACTAAGATAGAGTGGCTGAGGTGTGGAGGAAAATGAAACATATCCACACCATTTTTTTTTATTTCCCAATTTGTTGGTCAATTGAGCTGGCGAGCGTTAAACAGTCAGTTTGACATGTAATTAATAAGAATATGCAAGTAGCAATGGATGTGTCTTATAACCTTCAATGGTCCAAAACAGACAGAATAACTGTCAACCTGTTATTGCAAGAAATCTGGACAAAGCCCTACCAAACTGGGGGACAAAGGCCCAAAAATAGGGACATATTTTAAATATTCCTCTTATAGACTTAGAAAGTTACTACAGTAACAGGGTTTGTTTTACCATGCATTTTCTGAAGGATTTAAAGTCTGAAACTCAAAATGTATGTCATTGTTTAGCGACTTCAATCCCCAGGTCATCCCAGTGATTTGTCAGAAAAATGCAAATTTTATGGGGAACAGGCTAAAAATATGAGCCAAAAATCTGGACATTGTGTGAAAATCTGGATATCTGAGAGGTAGACAGTGAGGCAAGTGTTTTGTATGTGTGATACAGTGAAATCAGATACAGTTCTTGTACAAATGTACTGACAAAATAATGAACAGGTCTCACAGTTGCTCAGCATAGGTACAATGGATCTTGCTTGCAATGACCTTCTACATATTCTAGAGGTAAGACTTGTATGGTAGTATTTGCTTGCAGTGAAATTCTGGGCATACTATAAGATATGCTTTGCTCCCCGGACATCTTCATATTTACAATAGGAAAAGGGGAAATATAGTACAGCTTTAAAACATGGCTACTTTCATTCCAGATACAGAAAGACCACATATTTTTAGTAAACATGCAAATCATGACTATGAAATTCAATGTTATGTATATAATACACATGGACATAGCTCAAAGTTTTACTGGCAGTAATACAGGGTTAGGCTAAAGATGCAGTAGGCAGATTATTTGTTCCATGATCCAGTAAGAGCAGTTTAGAAAAAAAAAACAGGCAGGAATGGAATACATTGACACCACCCCCCCGGCATTCCATGTGGTATGATGCAAGGGGACCTGGGTTCAATCTCCAGGAAAAAAAGGTAAGTGTTTTACTTTCTTGTTCAGTTGTTAATACGGTATTAGGTTCATGGTTTATACTGCATCTGAGGGATATATTCTCTGCTTCACTAGCTGGGCTAGTTAATACAGACCAGATAAGATTTAGATGCACTGTAGTATTTAATGAAACAATTAAAGAATGATTACCTAGCAGAAGAATGTAAAGGGAATGCCTAGAAGTAAAAATGTATTCAAAATTAAAAAAAAAAACATAGATACTATTTTCCCTTGAACTTAACAAGCATTTCAACAGAATATGTATGGTCTAATATTAGACAGCATTGCAGTACCAGGAAATAACTTTCACAATAGAGACCACAAGTCATGAAAGGCATTCCTTTCAAGTAAAAACAAGGTATTTCTAGCTATTACATTTATCTGGTTTCTAATACTTTTATGTAGTTTTAGGTTTCCCATTGTGTTGGGCTTACGGTTATCATTTACTTCATGGCTAATGCTGACTGCAATGCTAGGAAGTTTACATGACTGGGTTTTAGCACAGGGATTTTGGATTATTGTACCTTAGGCTGCCAGATTATGTTTTGGGGGAGGGTCTTTGCTGATCTTTTTGATTGGTTCTTTATGTCTTTAATTTTGATTGGTTAAGATATGATATCTTAGTTTGGGTCTGATGTAATGAGGTTTTTATATTGTATTCACATTTTATTTTTCTGGTAGCTTATGTTATATCTAGCATTTGTTTTGGGGTTACTTATTAGGCTGGCTTACGATTAATTACACTGGGGAATTTTGATATTTAGATTTTTTTGGCGGAGTGAATGTGAGATTTTGTTGATTTTTCTGCACTGACTAGGTACTTGAAGAAGGTTCCTATGACTGGTTTGATGCCTTCAAACAAAATACTGTTTACTGGAGAACATTCTGGGTTATGGTGCTCAGACACAGTCTTCACTTTTAAAAAATTATCCAAAGTATTTTTTTTATTTATTTTCTACCTTTCTCTAATGTGATGGTTATTTACTTTAATGTTTTTACTATATTTTGTGAAATGTGTTTTGTGCTTTAAAGGATTTGGTTTCAAGCTTTATCTTTTTACATGAGGAACACAGAGCAGGATTCAGAGATTGTCATCATTATGCAGGAACCTTAACTCAGTACATCTCTGCATAATGGCAAGCTTAACTAGTACAGAGACTGCTGTCCTACTATAGTTTTCAACTGGCAGAAGCCATAGCATGGAGCAAAGTCTGTCTAGTGATGCCATAAGCATGGTATTCTGGAAATGCAGCTAATGCAAATTATGTATGTGTTCTACCTTGGAAATGGTGGTGGTAGGGAATTAACACGATACAGTGATTGAGAAAATCACTCTACCAAGTTCATTTTGTTCTTTAGTAAGAAAAAGTGAGTGCCATTTTTGACAGGGTTCATCCAGTCACCTCTTTGGGACTTACCATCATTCACACTGCAACTACAGGTAAGTACTGCGGAATCGTGTGTGTGTGTGTGTGTGTGTGTGTGTGTTTGTGTCTGTATGTGTCTGTGTGTGTGTGTGTGTGTGTGTGTGTGTGTGTGTGTGTGTGTGTGTGTGTGTGTCTGTGTGTGTGTCTGTGTGTGTGTCTGTGCATGTTTGTGTGTTCATGTGTATTACCATACCGCTGGACAAAGTTTCACATCTCAAGCATAAAATGCCAAAGGCTCAGTTCCTTAAGGTTCCAGTTGGGTTCATAAGAAAATCATTGCTGGCGAAATGTTCCTGCAGTGATATCTGTTTTGTGAAATTTTCATCATTCTTGACTTGCGCATCAGAAAGTGCAGAGGAGCTTGACCCCACTGCAAAAAAAAAAAAAAAAAAAAAACATTTAAAGTTTGTTTAATCGGTAGGTGTTTTTCAGGGATTAGAGTCAAGGGATTCCAATCATCATGAGTTTCATCTTATAGGTTTCTAGGCTGCTAGGTGTATACTTGGCTAATGACCACTAGGTCTCTTATATGCCTAGCTGTGCAACCCAAATGTGACCCACAAATTTGATTTATATAGTGACTGTTATTGTCCATCAGACACATAGGCGCCAGACCAGGGGTGAATTTCTAATTACTCAACCATTGGTTCAAGTTGCACTTAAATAGAGATAGGGAGGAACTCTGCTTCACATGGATTTGGAGCTGCTTTCAAAGAACAGGAATTATCTGAAAAAAACATCTCTGTCTCTCCAACATGCCCTATTTATGTTGCACGCAAAATTTAGGTCTTTTAATCTAGTAGTTCTGATGCTGCTTGTTTGGACGATATGCAAAAGGTTCATCAAAAGGGTCCCCTTCAGATGAGCAATTGTTCATTTGAATGAAGCCCATATAACCAAGATGACATTACCCTAACTTCAAGTTAATGAAACCTTACAACAAAGAAAACCAAAAACCCAAAACAGTTACTGACCAGCAGTCTGTTGCAGCAGTAGCTACCTGGATGGAAATATGCCCTTTTCCACAAGGTGGTGTGATCTCGGAATTGGTGTAATTAAGTGATGGGGGTGTGGGGGTGCAGGTGCCCCCCTGCAGAAACAATGTACTCAGTTTCTTGTCATGTTACTTTAATGTACTATGGAGTTATTGGAAGGGTTAGTACTGGTATGGTGTTTTAGCCGTGAATGGTGTTGTTTTGTTTTCATGTTTGTTTCTGCAAGATGAGGGTTTTCAGGTAAGTAATTTTCACATTTTTGGGTTTTGTTACTCTTAGGTATCATTAATTTGAAGTTTTGGTAACTTCTTCTTGGTTATATGGGTTTCATTCAAATGAGCATCATTTGAAGAAGACCCCATCAAAACAGGGTCCAGGGATGCCTTGAATGTCAGACAAAGATTATCTCTCACAAGTCTGTATGATACCAAGTAAAGAGTCTGGGGTTTGAGGTGATCAGCATAGGACATTGTGTTTACCTTCTGTATTGTTTTTGTAAGGAACCTTTGTGGACATTCCAGTTGCTACATGTGTCTGGTCAGGTACTTGCCAAAGGGGGATTATATTCTATGATGTGCGCCGAGTACACTGGCACAATGACCTCTCTGGACCTAGATGCCATATCCTTGCTTATAATTTAAGCAAAATAGAAGGCTTTTTTATTACCTTGGACACATGTTAGTCAAACACTAGGCTACTATCTACTATCCCAACTTTTTTGAGGGGGTTATGGATGACATAGCTACCCAGGGTGGTCAACTTCCAAAAAGGCACTATAATATATTTCTTTTTATTGAGTTTTAAGCCACAGCTTTGACACCAAGTGTTTCCCTGCATTAGACCTTCCTAAACATTGTTTCTGGAGCTTTTCTCCTTGGATCTCTGCTGAAAAAGGGCACCTTCCCAGCCAGACTAACCTGGTTAACAAATGGCAAATAAATAAATAAATGAATTAAATAAGGGTGTTCTCATCCTGGGATGATTCAATGACTGCTCCCAGTTTGCAATCATCTGTGAACTTGGTTAGCCAGAGGCCTTTGACATTGGCTTTGACATCTGAGAAGTAGATGCCAAAAGGAGGGTGCCTAGCACAGAGCCCCGGGGGACTGGCCTCTTTGTGGAGATGGCATCAGTGATTCTAACTTCCTGGGTCCTACCTGTGAGCCAGCTGGCAATCTGGTGTGGAATAAGGGGGTTTAAAGTGGGTCTACATTACGTGATCAAAGTTTCAAAACTTCAAATCTGATATGGTTGACACCATATGATCAAAGTTTTGAAATTTTAAAAATGTAATACAAACACAATAACCTACACAAACAAACCTTTTAACTGCTCTAAGCAGGGGGGCAAGCCCCACTGCATCCCCCACACCCCTTGCTACTTAAATATACCAACTCCAAGATTGAACTACAGTGCAGAAAAGGGAAATCTTTCCTTTCCATGCTGTACGGAGATCTCCGTTAAAAGATTCAAAGTTTCAAAACTTCAGTCATATGATGTTGACCATATCAGATTTGAAATTTTGAAACTTCGATCTTATGATATAGACCTGTTTATACTAAGTTCTGTAAATTTGTTGACAATGCCTGAGTGGGGTATTGTATCAAATGCTTTAGCCAGATATAGACAGGCAGTATGCATGGTTTCCCCTTGTACATTGGCTTAGTGACCTTTTCAAAGAAGTCCACCAGATTCAATGAGCATGACCTTCCTTTGCAAAGCCAGACTGGGATGGACCCAGTATCTGGAGGTTTCCTATGTCCTTGCTGATCATTTCCATGCTAATTCTTTCCATAATTTTGCAAATAAAACTAGTCTGCTTCATGGGTCTGTAGTTTCCAGGACCTGTGAAGGCATTACCTTATGAAGGGGAATGACTGTCACAGTCCTCCAGTTACATGGCACAAAGTCTGTTTTAAGACTATAGTTAAATAACGACTCTAGGGAGTCCTGATAAGTCATATTTTAGTCTGTTCCAGAAGCATCCTGGGATGTTATTGGGGCCCATTGAGGCAGAGTTCTTAGCTTTAGCAAGTACAACCAGTACTTGTTCCCTAGTTATAGCAGCAGGGGTTATGTTTGTGGGTATTTTTGGGGTGATGGTTAGGGGTGATATCGATAGTAATGTTTGAAATAAGTTTGCCTGGTAAAAGGTTCATTATATCACCAGGCTTGGTGAATGTGGCACCATTAACTAGCAGTTCAGCACATTGCTGAGTGCTGCTCTTGAAGTTTCTGACATAGCTAAAGAAGGCCTTATGGTTGTCTTTCACCTGGGAGAATATCTTAACCTCAAAGTTGACCTTTCTTGATGTAATTAGCCCTCTTTGTTGCCTATTTAGTTTGATGAAAGAGTTTTTATCTTTATGGGAGTTACCCTTCCTGATTTCTGCCATCATCTTTTTTTTTCCTTTTGTTGTATACCCTGTTTAATTTGGGATGCCACCAGGGCAATTTGGGGTCTAGTCCTTGGCTTGCTTCTTGTAAGTACAGCAGCCTCTATGCATTCACTGACATGGTTGTACAGAGTTTCTGAGAGTAATTCAGCTTAGGCTGCTTTGTTTTTGAGGTTTGGAGAGTTATTACATTTTGACAAACCATCACTTAATAAGAGTTAATTTGCCTTGGAATAATTCCTAACTGTTACTGTTTTTTTTTATGGGATTATGAAGTTAATTTTGATTTCAAAGGTGACAGCATTAAGGTCAGACCTTATCAGGGAGGACAAGACATTGGGGGTGCAGTGTTCTCCCATTGTTGCAAGCATGAGGTCAAGTATGTTGAAGCATCTAGTAGGCATACTGCCTATTTGGTAAAGGGTGTTTGTATTTACAAAGTCCAGGATTCTATGTGCCTGTAGATTTGAGGTTATGTAGGTTCCCAGTCTATAGAGGGGTAATTAAAGTCTCCCATTAGTAGGGTGTTATATTGGATGCTAAGTGCCCCAGTAGCTCCAAGTATGCATTGTGAACTTCTTGGGACATGGGGGATGACCTATAGCTGCTTAGGATATGGTATGGAATTTTGTCTATGGTGATTTGTACATGGAGTAACTCCAGCATGTTATCCTGTTTGACCACCCTAGAGGTATGCTTGTTATTGATGTAAATGGAGACACTTCTGCCTTTAGTCCTTGTCTGAGCATCTACTGATCTAACCATGTGGAAGGCACTGGCAGCTTGTACTGTCTCTCACTTTAAACCATGTCTAGGTAACTGCACAGATGTCTATATTCTCAAATGTGAGGAGAGCTTGGAGGAAGAGTCATTTTTTATGTAGACTCCTGGCATTGAGCAGCAACACCTTGAGGTTCAGTTGAGTTGTTTTTGCTATGTTGGTAAGTTTGCCCATTTGGCATTGCCTAAAAAGGCACTATGGGGTGTGGATAAAGTTTTATCCAGTATTTGAAAGCTCAGAGGAGAAAGGTGTAGATCATCTTTGGCAAAGCAATATGGTCTGTTAACCATGTCCTCCTGAGCTGACAAAAACTAGATCCCCTTAGAATGACACCAGAAAGAAAGACAGTTGTTGAAAACAACCATTTTTTGCTGATATTGTGGCATCACCTTCGGTGATGGTAATATGCTGCTCAGTACCAGGCTCATACCAGCCTGAGACACATAATCTTAAAGATCCATAATGTTTCTCTTCATATATTCCAGGGAGGTACATCTCAGTTCATTTACACCTACATGGACTATGATGGAATCATACTGGTACCTGTGGTGTAATGACTTGAGTGCATGTGTGATTTGGTGGATCCTGGCTCCAGATAAGCAATTAGTATCCCCTCTTTGTTCAGCCTGGTTTGAGAGGCATCAGTTTATCTTACAATAGAGTCCTCTGTGATGAGAGTCCTGGGAAGTGTGTTTGCTTGCCTTATAAGGCTTAGTGTCTGGGGCTCCACTGACAGTGGCAGTACATGTGTTGTAAGGTGTTGCATTTTCTGATAGCCTTTGGGCTTGCTGAGACATAGCTTTGACAATGGGTGGTCTAGGTGATCTTTGTTGTTTAGGAAGATTGCTTTTAAATACCTTAGCATACATTAGAATATGTGTGTGTTGTGCGCTATGTGTGTTGGGTGTTGTTTGCATGGTTTTGACAACCTTAGTTGCGCTTGTATGCAAGAATTCAGCCTCTAGTGTTATTGTGTAAGTAAACCTCTCACGTACTGTATCTACATCCTTAAGAATTAAGTGGATGAAATTAAACATGATACAATAGGTGTAATAGTCGTTGATGACTTGGAGTGGAAGCATGTGTGTATGTGTGTGTGTGGGTGTGTGTGTGTGTGTGTGTGTGTGTGTGTGTGTGTGTGTGTGTGTGTGTGTGTGTGTGTGTGTGTGTGTTTGTGTGTGTGTGCACATGCCTGTATGTTGCAGGTCTTTATGCTACTGTGAAGTATGGGATTAAAGGAGGAACACTAGAGTGGTCAGGTCTGATAGCACAGTATTTGATTTAGAGATATGGTAATTAGCTGGACTATCTTCGCTTGGCTGGAGTTTTCTGTGGTTTATTGAACACTCGACTGCGGTGGTGGTGCTGCGGTAGCATTGTTGCCTCACAGTAAGACGTTGTCCTGCTTGATTCTCAGCTAGAGCGTCTTCTGTGTGGAGACATGCGTGAATGGGTGTACTTTCGTTGAAGGTTGTGTGTCAGGGCCAGCAACTCGGCACGTAAAAATCTACTGCCAATCATTAGTGGACCGGAGTTCCGCTGTGGCGACCCCTAACCGGGAAAAGCCGAAAGACACAACAACAACAACATTGAACACTCTTCAGTTCACCTTCATTTTTTTTTGTCAGTTCTTTCCTTTTACATGTTCGCTTTGGTATATTTCTACCAACATTTTTAAACAGATTCTACAAAGAATATGCCAGTATTTTAAATATTAATTGGCATTTTATTGTTAATTAGTGATTTGATGTTTTTCTACTATAGTGCTATATTTTAGTGTAGGGAATAAATATATATAGTCATGTTTGCATTTTATGGAATTCTATGGGGGTTGTACAGAGCTGTTTAAATATACTTTAATACATATTTTTCTAGTTTTCTTTTAGTAATATCCAATGTGTCTATTTTTACTTTTGTGTATGACTTTAGACTTCAGGATAGTAGTTTATGTAATATGTAGTGTTGTGCTTGAGTGTTCTGTAGTTACGATAATGCAGTCGCTTAGCAAATTAATGGCAAACAGGTCCATTTTTTGATGATGAGTTTACAATGATAGTAATAGCATACCTATGCACAACTTGCCAATTATTGAATATTATACAATATCTAATTAGTATTCAAAAACATGTTTGATGATTGGTGAATTGTCTGTTGTAAATCGAGCATATACTAATAGAAAAAAGTCCAGTTGTTGCAGTGCAATGGATTTTCTTCTATTAGCATGTGCTCTGGAAGTATATATTTCAAGTGTCCATATTTTCACAATGTCCCAAATTTTGTCTCATATTTCAGGTCATTCCCTCATAAAATTTGTGTTGTTTCCAACAACTCACTGAGGAATGAAGTCACTAAATAATGACATGCATTTCAATTTCAGAATTCATATCCTTCATTCAATGCACAATAGCATAAATCCTGTTATTCTAGCAACTTTCTAAGTTGATAAGAGCAATATTTACAACTGGGACCTTTGACCCCTGTTATTTAAGGTTTTGCAAAATTTCTTGAGCAAAAAAGTTGAGAGCTACATACGGAGAGCAGAGCAAATACAAGGAAAATCAGGTAAATTACACAAAACTAAAGAAACATACCTGATCTTCCTTGTATTAGGTTCATAGGTAGGTACTAGGCTATTGGCCCTAGGGCCTATATAAGCCTAGCCAAAGGTACCCTGGCTTTCGCCACCAAAGAAAATTATTTTCCTCTGCCACTGTCGAGCAGAGCCACAGAAGTGATCCCCGGGGTGAATTTCCTATCTCCCATCCAATCATCAAGATTTTTCTTGAACAGTGCTAATGAGGAGCTTTATTTGATATAGATATGTAGTTTGTTCCAGGGTATGGGAAGTCTCTGGGACAGAAATCTATCCCTCCAGCATGTTCTGTTTATTGTGGTGATGAGGTTTAGGTCCCTAGAGCATGTAGCTCGTAGGGATTGGGATTTCTTTAAGTGGAGCATGTCTAAAAGATCTGGGTTTGACATAGCTTTGTGTGTTAGGTACAGATCGCCTCTGAGTAGGCGATATGCAACGGAGTAAAGCTGCAGTTTTTTGAGACGGTCTGCATAGGGCATCTCTTTGAGGCCGGAAATCGTCTTTGTGAGGTATTTCTGTGGCCTTTCCAGTTGTTGTAGATGTCTTGTGAGGTACATACCAAAAGGGGCATTGTACTCTATAATGGGTCTAATGAGTGATGAGTAGAGGGGAACAATGACCTCTTTTTTCCTGGATGAGAAACCTTTTGTGATGAAGTGTGCCACATAGAAGGATTTCCTGACTACTGTGGCGATGTGATTATCAAAGGAGAGACTACTGTCCACCTGTGTCCCAAGGTCTCTTTTCAGACTTTTGGTGTTAAGTAGACTACCACCTATGTGGTAGTTCATGGGTACTGAGTTTTTACTAAAAGGAATGACAATGCACTTTTTGGCATTGAGCTTGAGGCCATGGCTGTGACACCAGGCATCTGTCTCAGCAAGGCCCTTTTGTAGGATGTCCACATCTTATGGAGTTTTGATTATGGCTCCTAGTTTGCAGTAATCTGCGAACTTCATTAGCCAAAGACCTTCTGTGTTGGCCTGTACTTCAGAGAAGTAGATACCAAACAGGAGAGGACCCAGGACTGAACCCTGTGGTACTCCACTTGTCACTGGTCTGAAGCTGGATTTGGAATCTGCTACTTTCACAGTGTGGGTTCTGTCAGTGAGCCAGTTGGCAACCCATATTGTGACATAGGGATTTATACCTAGTTTAGTGAGTTTATCTATAATTCCAGAGTGGGGGATGGTGTCAAAAGCCTTGGTGAGATCTAGATAGGCTGTGTGAACCACCTTACCCTCATCTATGGCTTTGGTGACTGCTTCAAAGAAGTCTATCAGGTTTAGGAGACAAGATATGCCTTTTACAAACCCAAACTGGGTGGGGTCCTGAGTTTGGAGATTACCAATGCCATTGTTTATAAGTTCCATGATGATGCGCTCCATAGCCTTGCAGACCAGGCTCGTTAGGCTAATGGGGCGGTAGTTTCCGGGGTCTGTGGTGGCTCCCCCTTTGTGGAGTGGGATAACTGTCACTGTGTGCCATTCAGTGGGCACATAGCCTGAGGTGAGGCTATGATTGAACATGGTACTTAGGTGGGGTGCCAGTTTGTTCTGTAGTTCATGTAGAACACAGCCTGGGATGTCGTCAGGTCACATGGATGCTGTGTTCTTGGCTTTGGATAGTGTGTTTTTTACCTGTGCAGCCATGATTACAGGAACTTTGCATTCTTCTGGTATAGAGATGGGCCCTTTAGGGGATGACAGAGGGATAAAGTTAGCACTGAACCTATATGCCAGGATGTTGGCAATATCCGTTGGTTCTGTATATTTAGTGCCATTGTGCTGTAACTCAGAGCAGATCTGAGTGTTGCCATTGAGATTACTGACATAGCTATAGAATGCTTTGTGGTTGTCTTTAGAGTCAGTGGCGATTTTGTTTTCATAACTAGCTTTGGAGGATTTTATGAGGGATCTCAGCTTCTTACTGAAGCTGACCAGGGAGTTTCTCCAATCATGGGATTTTACTCTTTTTTGCAACAGTTTCTTTCTTCTGTTGTAGAGTTTGTTTATGGCAGGGGACCACCAGATTGGCTTCCTTTTTTTGCAGGATAGCAACTTGGTTCTGTTAGGGATTGCACGATCCATGCACTCATGTAAGTGCTTATAAAGTGCATTTGTGTAGGATTCAGCAGTCATACCTCTATTGTCCATCAGCATGGGTGTCATGAAGTTTTCCACTTCTGTCTTAAGAAGCGTGAAGTTGGCTTTGGAAAATTTTTTTACTGTGGTTTCCCTAATGGGGGGGTGGGGGAGGGATGTGGATGTCTAGGGTGATTAGCTTATGATCGGATCTGACCAACGAGGAATTGACCTCTGGTGTGGAGCACTGGTTGCCCATGTTGGTAATAACCAGGTCTAGGATATTGTTGCCCCTGGTGGGGGTGTGGATAAGTTGATCCATGGCATTGGAATTTATGAATTCCAGAAAACGTTGAGCACAAGAGTTGGTACATGAGTAGTTTTCCCAGTTAATGGTAGGGTAGTTGAAATCACCCATTATTAGGGTGTTAGGTTGTACCCTAATATTTTCCAGTGTATTAAGAAATGAGGAGTGGGAATCCTGGGGCATGGTGGGGGATCTGTAGCAAGCTACAATTTGGATTGCGGTCTTGCCCAGAGTTAGTTGCACTTGGATAATCTCGGATGCATTATGCTGAGCAACTAGCCTGGAGGTGTGGATATCCTTAATGAATATGGACACGCCTCCACCTTTAGTGTTTCGGTCCAGGTTAGGTGGAATTATAGCCTGGTAATGCAGGGGTACTCTCTGGAGCCTTGAACCAGTTCTCTGTCACTGCACAGATGTCAATGTTCTCCATTTTAAGGAGTGCCTCGAGAGAGTGCATTTTGAGGTTTAGACTTCTAGCATTGAGTAGCAATACCCTCAGATTCTTCTTGCCTGTACCTGTTAGTGTGGTGAATTTGTCATTTGAACCTTGCCTGAAAAAGGAAGTATAGGGGTGGCTAGAGCCTTAGCCAGTATCCGGAATCCCAGGGGCGACAGGTGCAGGCCTTCTCTGGCAAAGCATTGTGGCTTGTCAATCATGTCATCCCAGGCAAACAGATACTGGATCCCCTTAGAATGACACCAGAAGCTTAGCCAATTGTTGGAGTCAATCATTTTGTCCTTGTACTGTGGTATCATTCTGGGTGATGGCAGGATGCTACTCAGGGCTAGGGTCATACCTGCCTGGGCTACAAGATCGAACAGCTCCTCCATGTCCTTTTTCATGTAGTCCAGGGAGATATGTCTCAGGTCATTCACACCAACATGGACAATGACAGAGTCATATTTGTACTTGTTGTCGAGTGACCTGAGTGCATGCATTATGTGGCAGATCCTGGCACCCGACAGGCAGCTGACAGTAACTTTCTCCTTGTTTAGCCTGGTGAGTGGAACATCAGTGTGCCTGACTATAGAGTCACCTATGACTAGAGTGTTGGGTACGTTGTTATGCCTTATGGGCTGTGGTTGAGTGGCACACTGAGTTTGTGGGCTATGTGTCATTTGGGTTGTGTTGGGGGGTGGAGGTTGCTTGTGTTTCTGCTTTGGAGGTCCTTGTTGCTTGGGCAGGTTTTTACCGAGAGTCTCCACGAATGTAGGTGTGTGTTTTGTGTTTCTATGTGTGTGTTTTGGTGGTGTAGGTTTTGAGGGACTATGTGCTGAGTGTGGTATGGTGCAAGTGTTTACCTTCTCCTCTTGACTGTCTAGTCCAGTCTTGGGTGAAGAGAGCTTTGCTTCCAGTTTGGCTATATAAGTGCATCTCTCACAGGTTGTAGTGTTGGGTGGTAGGAGGAGAGGGTTGTCTGTGTACATTAGGCAATTACTGCATTGCCCCAAGATGCCCAGATTCATCAAGTAGACAGGAGAAAACACTGGGGGCTGACCCTTAGACATGCCTGGATAGGTGCTTATTTGTTAAGTACTAGAAACTGTTTTCCTCTAGACAGTGAGGAAAGTTGAGTGCTATAGTAATTTGTAGCTTATTTAGTGCTTACAATAAGTTCTGAACAAGTGCTGAAACAAAAAACTTGCTAGTTCTAAGAAACAAAATTAAGCTAGAAGGCTTCCCTCCAACACAGAAAGGCTTGGGCCCTAGAAACCTACAAATAGTAACTAAGCTGATTGGCCTTCTCAAATGTTCTCCCTGTAATGGGTAGAATAAGGTAATGACACTAGACTGGGAGGAGGGTCCCAGATCAAATTTACACTAGGGGCGGGCAACTGCAAAGCCACCAACTATAAAAACACTATACCAACAGGGAGGGAGGGTTGGAAACAAACTGCAGAAATGTTTCTCACAGCTGAAAAGCAGCAGTGAGCCTTTAAATGAAAGTTTTAAACAGCTAAAGGAGCCTCTAGAAAAAAGAGTTTAACTGCAACAAGTTATCAGAAACAAACAACCCAACAGATGCTTAATAAAAGTGGACGATTTCCAGTTAATACCTCACACACAGTGAAACTAGCTAGAAAAATACACAGTACACAAAGTGCTATAAATAACAAAGAAATAAAGAACAAAATAAACAAAAAACAGGATACTTAATGTTATATATTATTAGCTCCGAGTTTGCTCAGTGTCCTTCCTTCGATTAACTTAGTGTGAAATGGCAGAACACTCACAACTGAACTTCTTAGGTAACAGAAAGTTGAAACCTGAGGCAGCTTTTAAGAAAGAAATCTCAAAAGAACCAATGAGTTGCTTAGTCTAAGCTGTAGTCCAGGTGACCTCAGTCAGCCAATGACCTCAAACAATTCTCTCTCACTGAAATGCCTAATGGCTTTGGCTATACCAAGATGTCCCTGAATTTCTCATACCTCTAAACTG
This sequence comes from Protopterus annectens, assembly GCF_019279795.1. Lineage (NCBI taxonomy): Eukaryota > Metazoa > Chordata > Ceratodontiformes > Protopteridae > Protopterus > Protopterus annectens. Next base: position 327,004,185 of record NC_056742.1, read on the forward strand.
TCTAGCTTTTATAGTTAAAAAAAAAAACAATGGAGATCATCCTTTCTCCATTGCTTATTTTCCACAGCACTGATGTACTCTGCAAGCGCAATCAAACATGCCAACCATCTTCAGTATACCCACACCCATTTGTCGGTTATTGCTTATTAATATGTCTAATTATATCTACATCCACATTGAATGTAATGCACATTGTACATAAGTTCTTTTCAGAACAATGACTGGTTGCAATAATGTATATAGAACATGTCTACAGTTTTCGTGACTTATAATAATAATAATAATAATAATAATAATTATTATTATTATTATTATTATTATTATTATTTGACATTTGCTAACTGGGTTGGTCCAACTGGGCAGAGACACTTTTTCAGCAGAGACCCAAGGAGGAAAGCTCCAATATTACAATAAAACATACAGTAGATAATACTGTCAATGATTACAGGATTAAACATGATAAAAAGATTTAACATGAAATATCTAACATTAAATAACAAGGTCAATTTTTTACAGGTGATACAAGCTAACTAGAAAAAACAAAATGTGACTAGAACAAATATGCCAATAATAAGTTATAAAAAATGCATAATGAGGATGTACATGACAGCAAGAAGATATTAGAGTACAGACAGTTATAAGGAAGGATAGGAAGATAGTTGTAGGAAGAAGACACGTGTAGAATGAATACAGAAGAAAACCCTACGTAGTAGGTAAGTGAGAAAGCAACTTAGATTGGAAATTAGTGTAAGAATACAGCAAATGGAAGTTGAGAGGACATCAGTCTAATTAGTACAGTTTATTGATATATAGGTGATGCTGCAGAGAGCGGGAGAAATGGGCAGAAAATTATGGGGGACAGGAGGATAAGTTATAGTGGGTCATTGCAAGGGCATGGCCGTGACTTGCAGAAGGTTTCTTTTAGTGCTGTTTTAAAGGAGCTGGAGTTAGTGACAGTTCTCACTTGTAGTGGTAGTTTGTTCCAAACATTTGTGACAGAAAAGCTGTAAAGTAGTTTTCCAATATTTTTATTGGGCCTATAAACATGCAGTAGGTACTGTTGAGAGCTACAGAGAGCACTGCTGGGAGTTTACAGCTGGATGGGATTACAGAAAGAGGGCCAAAATGATGGATCATGTAAGACTGAGTGAGCTGTGAGAAGCTAGGGTAGTAGAATTTGGTGCTGAAATTCCAGCCATTGCAGTTTTTTTTAGGGCTATACAGTGATGGGTGTGATAGGGTAGGTTAAAGGCAAATCTTGCAATTTTGTTGTAGGTAAGGTCTAATTTAGTGAGGAGATTAGATTGGAGGTTTGTGAGTATAGGGGCTGCACAGAGTAGTGTGGGGAGTAGGAAGGCTTGTGCAAGGGAGAGTCGGGAAGAATAAGTGAGGAATTTATTATAATAAAAAATGCCACCACCAGCCATAACAATCAGTTCAAGTTTTATTAAATGGCTAAATACTCAGCGCTTTCACCCAATAACATCCTGGACTTCTTCAGAGTGAATGACTTCCAAAAATCAGCCCGTTAAACTAGCAAGTCACATGAACTTTCAATTCAACAATAAAAACCAAGTTAAAAACCTTTTCTATAATTTAAATAAACTGAATTCAAATTTGGTGTAATAACAGTGGAGAGCTGTTAATAACCGGTTATTAAATAACATTAAAAAATGCTTGTTTAGGCTTGAAAAATAAAAAATAAAAAAAGAATGTGTTTTTACAAATCATACTTCCAGTGACCTTAATTTCAAGACACTCACCACCGTGCAACTATCATTAATGCCCAGCTTAATAGTGTCATTTAATCTAAGTTGCCATTCCAACTCATGTTTCTCTAGTTTAATTTTCAAATCACCTCCTCTCTGGGTGGGAATGACACTGTCAATAATAAAAAATATGAATTTCCTGAAATTTCCATAAATCGTACTATGCATATATAGGGCATTTTCCTTTCTTATTTTTTTATATCCCTTACATGTTCGACTATTCTATTCTTTAGATTCCTAGTAGTTTTACATACATAGAAAGCTGAACATGAGGTGCATGTTGCAATATAAACTACTAAGTTTGTATTGCAATTACAATGCCCAGGGCATGAAATACTTTGGCTGTAACCTTCAACCACCACGTAAGGTCCTTCATTTATATATCTACATATCTTACACATGTTACATTTTGCCATCCTGGAACAATAATTTTGACTCTTTTCGTTAGTAGTTCTTTCAAGGGAACCCTTTTAAATTACACCCCCCACTATAAGTCACTTTCGGGGCTTCACCCAAGACTTGCTTCAAACCTTCATCAAAAAACAAATCCCAGTTTTTGTTCAACACGTCTCTAACATTTTTTGTCTCTTCATTTTATGGAAGTAGTAAGTTTTTTCATTTACTACTACATTTTTGTCACTTGAAGATGTCCCTTTTGAAGTCAATAGGATGGGAGTAAATTTATATCTTCTCTTTTTAAGAATATAATTTCTGACTTTCACTAAAATTCTAATCGGGTATCCCCTTTCTTTAAACATACCTATTAATTTATACATTTCCTGTCTAAAAATGTCATCATCACTTATTAAATTAGATATCCTCACCATTTGCCCCTCAATCACACTACGCTTCTGATGTGGGGGTGACAACTATTGTAATGCAGCAGAGCATTCGAATAAGTTTCTTTCCTATATAGTGTGGATTCTATTTTTAAAGTGTCATTATTCTTGTATAATAAAATATCTAGAAAGTCTATTGTCTCCTTATTTACTTTTCATATGAATTTCAAAAATGTAGTAGTATTGCTCAGGTAGTCAACAAAGGTGCCTATTTCATCTTCAGTATCTTTCCAAGGCAATAGTATGTCATCCAGAAACCTATACCACGCAATCACTTTAGCCATAAATATAGAAGGGGAAACATACTTTTTCTCACATTCAGACAGAACCAAATTTGCATAAACGGGGGCACATCGAGATCCCATTGCCACCCCAGTGGTCTGACGAAAATACTCCCCCTCAAAATACAGGAAATGATTTTGTAGAACCACTTCAATCAGGTCCATCAATGGGTTCCTTTTAACATTGTGTATACCTTCAATATAAATTAAGGCATCACCAAATAACTTGATTGCATCACTATGTGGAATTTCTGAAAACAAATTAATGACATCATTTAAAGCAAACATGAAAGCTTCTTCAATAGTCAAGTCTCCCAAAACCTCTAAGCAATTCTAAGAGTCCCTAAGAATTTGTTTTTTATAACTTATGGCTTTTTTTGCAATGTAAGTCTATATATGCGGCTATGGGTTCTGTTGTTGAATTCCTTGCTGCCACTATAGGGTGTGTGTGTGTGGGGGGGTTGTTTAAATCCTTGTGGATTTTAGGTATACCGAAGATTACCAGAATTATTGGTGTCTCAATAGTCAAGAATGTGTACTCTTTTTTCATCTATTACTCCTTGTGTCAATAGGTCATAGAGTGACCAATCTATTTTTGTATAAGCCCTATTGATCTCAATCAGGGTAGCTACATCATATGCACTATGATCATTGAGGAGACCCAACAATTTTCCTACATAGTCCACTTGATTCATTATAACAACCCCCCCCCACCCACCATCTTTGTCTGATTTCATAAATCTGTACTCTGTCAATTCATGTAGAATGTTTAAAAACTTTAGGAATATTGTCTTCTTTTTCTACCTGAGTTTTCAGCATCTTGCATATTTCTTTTTCACAAACCATTTCTACCTGATCTATTGCAACATTCACAGGTGGCATAAAAGTACTTCTCCTTCTAATCAAATAATTTCCGGCACTGTTATCATTGTTTCTGGTAAAAAAAAAAAACATTCCTAAATTTAATTGTCTAGTGTAAAGTTTAAAATTAATAAGCATCTTAGCTATGTCTGTTTTGAAATTTGGAGCAAATGTAAACCCTTTTCTTTAACAAACTCATGTGAATGTCTTCAATTGTAAAATCAGAAAAGTTATATACTGTAAAACCATCAATAGTAGTCACCCACATTGTATTATTCTCATCTGCGAACAAATTAACATCAAACATGTCTATCATTGATCTATCTGTCTCTAAGGTCTCACATTGTTCCTCCTCCCAAATCGTTCAGGTGGGTACCAATTCTTGGTTTGATTCTGGTAACCTTGCTGCCCCTGTTTCCTGTTCTGTAACCTCTGAGATCTCATCATTTCCCTAGTATTGTTTGTTCTCCTATCCGCATTCACATTCTTATTTCCATTCCTATTTTGCACAGTGTCATTCAATTTATTAAACAAGTCATTTACTATAGGTAATGGATAAACAGTCTTAGAAAAAAGTCTGCCCAACGAAAACCAAATAAGCACAGACACTGGTACTAGCACTTTCATTCACTTTATTTACTATGAACTTCTTCAGAAAACTTGACTCCACCCGCAAACCTGTCAATATCAGGTGCTGCCATTATGGGTAATCAAGCACTGCTGAATGAACCAAATGGAAACTGTCAGGAAGGGCGCAGCCTTCACGTTCAGCTGAACCGAAAGATGCGATGTATCAAACCAGCTTCAAGGAATCCAATATGGCTACTTCTTGGAACCTCCTACTGACAGGCAAACACTCTGGAAGGTTGGGGTGGATATCTATGTGAGTCTGCAAGCCTTTCCTTTCCTTGTTCACATAATCATTAGGGGGTACTTTTCCGTTATCAGGGCAACACTGTCAAAGCGGTTCCTTGAATTCCGAATCCAGTGTCAAACCTTTTTTTTTGGAATATTAATCTTAACAGGTGTGTGTAACTTACAGATTTGTTTTTAAAAATATTACCCATTGAATAATTTTACACACTTCTGTTAAGATCAACATCAAAAAGCAAACAGGGTTCGCCAGTAGATTCTGAGCTGAGGAAACGATTTGAAAGTATTTGCCCGATAACAGAATCGTAATAACAACAGTAAATGAGTACTATTACGGGTATTTCTACATTGTAGGCAAATCATGCATACTATACAACGTTGCATTCAAAGAAGTCTACATCCAAATCTGTACTTATAGTTCCTTGCCATCTTGCATCTGGGACAAAGCGGTTACAGTCATGACACAGTAAGATTTGCCTTTGTAACATCATTTCACATGCCTGAAGGAGAACAGGAATCTGTCGGATTACATACATTCAGCATGACTATGTGTTTTTACACGTTCACCACAGGGACATAGTTGATTATATGCAGTAATTGTGTTGTACATATCACCATCTGATGACTGTGGAAAAAATAAAAAATAGGAGCATTGTCTTAATTTGATGTTTTGCTGTATTTTATACTTTCCATCTTTCTAACTTATAGGGTCAACACTGTAACATGATTGTTCAGCTATAGTGTAGTACCTTAACACTTCTGTCAAGCAGATGTGTGTGAAAGTCCAAATTAAAAGTTATTTACTACAAATTAATTAATTATTCAAAGTAATACTTCTTACTTTGACATGTGGTTACCGAACATGTTAGGGGACTGGATTACAGTTGAAAGATCACATTAACAGTGTTGCCCCGATAACATGCTTCTTTTGTTTTCTCTCCAAATTAATTTTAACAAGCTTGTCTGCCTCTAATATTATTTTGTTGCATTGAAATGTATTACAGTCAAATAAAAGGTCACGGGTAATGTTATTGTTTAATATTGTAAGCTGTTTTTATATATCAACCAACTTATGGTCATTTTCTTTGATGATAATCCTCATTATGTCCATTCCTATTTGGTCAAAAGCTCCAACAGTTCATGATGCATCAGAGTCATTTACTGTTTCATTTGGAAATTTCCATACCCTTAAGCCTTTTGGGACCTGTTGTAACTGTAATGATTTTTTCAAAATAAATTATCCATTTGGATGTTCTTTAACTTCCTGGTTAACTTCTGAAAGGCAATCAGCTGTGTCTGGAGTGTACCAAGTCCTTCTGTTCTTATGGGTGGACTCAAGAGCAGCATTTCTGGCTTAAACAATACTGAACGAAAATCTGACCATTAAATTAGGCTCATCCGGTCTTACATTCAATGTTGCATTAATCCCTCTGTTACTTGCTTCAAGACCATTCACAGACATTTGAGAATCATTACAAGGAGTGTGTAATGTGTGCAACTTGTTTGACTTGATGTAAAAGTGGTTATTCCCACTGCAGCTGCAGGACCTCAAATTTGTTGTTTGAGCATTGACACAAGCTTGATCAGCTCTCCGATAAGCTTCTCCATACGCGAACTGCTGAAGACAAATGGCAAGGCGATAAAACAAATAAACACAGTTAAAAACACTCAAAGAGTGTAAGAAAACTAGCAAACTAAACAAAAATAATAAAAAAACGCCACCGACAGCTATAACAATCAGTCCAAGTTTTAATAAATGGATAAATACTAAGCGTTTTTACCCAAAAACATGCTGGTCATCTTCAGAGTGAATAACTTCCAAAAAATCAGCCTATTTAAATAGCAACAAGTCACATGATCTTATATATGCATAGTATAGTTTGTGGAAATTTCAAGAAATTCATATTTTTTATTATTGACCATGTCATTCCCTCCCAGAGACAAGGTGATGTGAAAATAAAAGTAGAGAAACTTGAGTTGGAATGGCAACTTAGATTAAATGCCACTATTAAGCCGGGCATTAATGATAGTTGCACTGTAGTGAGTGCCTTGAAATTAAGGTCACTGGAATTGTGATTTGTAAAAACACATTCATTTTTTTTTCAAGCCTAAACAAGCATTTTTTAATGTTATTTAATAACTGGTTATTAACAGCTCTCCACTGTTATTACATTGAATTTTAATTCCGTTTATTTCAATTATAGAAAAGGTTTTTAAATTGTTGTTTTTATTTTATTGTTGTATTGAAAGATCATGTCACTTGTTTGAAAGGTTAAGCAAAGTAAGTTTGGATAGAAGTAGTTTGTGGGAAACAGTGTCAAAGGCTTTGGATAGATCAAGAAATAAGCTGGAGATTAACATTATTATTGTGGGATTTTGCAATGGTATTAATGAATGAAGAATGTAAGACCAGTAGTGGTACTGGGTAAAAACCATGGTGAGAGGGGGTAAGAAGATTTTCTTGAAGGAGGTAATCAAGGAGCTATTTATATATGCATTTTTTCCAGAATTTTAGACGGGAGATAGGATGGTAATTGCCCTGCAATTAGAGGGATCGGTTGCATTGCCGCCTTTGTGAAGGGGAATAACATACCCCAGGATTTAATAAAATCTGTGTAGGCTCTATGTAGACCCTACATGGAATATATCCATGTACATGGCTATGGTTTTCCCTTGGCAGAGTGCCTTGCATATTAATCATGGCACTCTGCCGAGGGAGAGCATAGGAACAGGGTTATTGAATTGGTGTAGGGAGAACTGTAGAGACTACCCGTGGTCATGGATGGCCTGTACTGCTCCCTGCTACTGTTGAAACTGTGAATTGGGTCAAATGTGTAATATTTAAATGTACATTTTTTTTTCCATTTTTTGCAGGTTTGCGTGACATGGAGAGCAGCAATGCCAAGCTGTGCTCACATATAGATAGCTGACACCTCCCAGACATCTAAAAATAGAAACCAGATGTCATTGATTATCATAATTATGTATTCATGCTATTTTAATATTTTTTTTTGTTTTTCTTTAATTGCTGTTTGCACGGTGTGGACAGCCTCAGAGTCATGGAGTGCTAATGCATACATAGCCGACAGTTGCTAGACATCTAAAACTAGAAACCAGATGTAATTAATTATGTATGTCTGGGTCTATTTAAGCATGTTTGAGTGGTGCACAGTGGTGCTTATCAACACTAACAGGTAGGCCAATAGTATATGTGAAAGTATAGTAGGTCTTGGTTTCGAGTCGGTAGCAATGATAAAATGTCTATAAATCAATGTATTACATGTGTTTAATTTTAAAGACAAATTTGTGAAATATGGCACTGCTGCACTGGCCTGAACACTGTTTAAACATGCTAATGGCTACTTTTTTTGCGTGGTGCTAAGCTGAGCTAAACCCTCAGTTGTGCTAGTTTCTCACACCGTTACCTGCGCTTAGCTGGTTTGTGCACTGCTAAGCAACACAGTGCTTTTTTGAATGTTGCTCAGTGACGTGCAAGGGTGTGAAAACAGTCTAGATTAAGTACAATAGGTGGAAATTCTGCAATAGTCTTGAGAGTCTTATCTACTGTGGATATGGCAGGTGGTGCTGGTGAAGGTAGGTGCTTTCAGGCACAGAGATGGGGTGTTCAGGTTTCCAAGGATTTGTTGGCAACGTAGTTAAAAATTATGAACCCAAGCTACTGCAGGGTGGTTTCCAGGGCTCAGAGTGTAAGGGAGAGGCTTGGGACGGGTTGGCAAGGGAACTCACCAGTGTTTCTGTTATTCCCCATACAGATGAGCAGTGTTGTCACCATTATGATGACCTGAAGAGGAGAAAGAGGGGAACCTTGGACACCTGGGTTCAAGAAACTAGAGAAGGGAATGCCACACAAACATGTAAGTAATTATTCCTGTGTTTTACCAATATGCCATGTGAATGTCTGCAAAACTGGTATGCATAATGGAGTGCTTCTCTCCCAACAGCTGCAGCTGAGAGAGCTCGCAACGTCGAGTCCCATGCTGGGTGTCTGGCCAGATTGTGCCATGAGTGTGGTATGTATGGATGTATTATGCTAACTGTAGTGCAATAAGCGAGAAAGAGTAAAGCATTTACTGCAATAAAGTATACACTGTAAAAAACTGTAGTACAGTAAATGGGCAAGTAGAACTGTAGTGCAATAACTGAGCAAGTAGAGCTGGAGTGCAATAAATGGACAATAACCACTGTATTGTAATAAACAATAAACATACCAATAACAGTAACAAAATGACATACAGCAGGATTGTGTTGTCATAACCATTGCAGTAGAGCAGTAAGTATTACTTTTCTATGGTAAGGTTACTGCAGTCAGGTGTAACACTGTAATAGTTCTTGAATGCAAAATGGATTCAGTCACATAATACTATATTTTTGTCCCACTCCAGGAACAAAAGGTATATGATTGAGGTAGCCCATGTTATGAACAGAAATTATTGTGTTAAGATTTCACAGACAATTACCAGCAATACCAATAAAGTTAATTTTTTTGCAAGTTTAACCTGCAGTCACAGGTACTGGGTTCTATTCCCATGCATGCCAAAAAAAAGGCATAATGGATGTCTAGATTATGTACTGTACACAAACATGCCTCTCAAGTGTCACAATTTCATATAATGTAATTAAACTTGCCTAATCCATTTGTCACAGGATTACCAGAAAAATAATTACCTGGAATGCAATGTATTACCAAATCTGCTTACAGAACACCTTGGTAGTTATAGAAATCCACATTATTTGAAAGTATTCTGTGTAGTAGTGTACCTGCATTTGTTATTGCTTGGCCCATACTGACCCATGCTAACAGCTTGAGAGGTATGTACGTGCTACATCAGCTACAGGAGAATTGTATTCACTGTACTCAAAACTGGCATTAAATGCCTGTAGAGTATTTTGTAGTGGTGTTTTCAGGAATATTGTCTGCATTGTCATTAATGGATTTTTTTCTCTCGTTCTCTCTCTCTCCCCACCCCTTATCTTTATTTTATTTATTATTATTTATTATGATCATGATTTAATATAAACATATGTTGTTAAACTAACTATATTTTTACAAAATGTGATGTAATACTGTTATGTGTTATTATGATTCACTAATAATGTACTTTGTTAAACTAACTATTTTGTTGACCATATGGTTTACTTCTTACTGGCATGCTGTTACCATACTGACTGTTATGCTATTTACTGTTGTGTTATGCATACTATTCAGTAATATGTATTTGTATGAATTAAAATGATGTTACATTCTGTTAATACTAACAATGGTTTGGTTATTACTAACCTTAACCTACTGCTATACCTCTATCACCACAGCACATCAAGGTAGGCTGGTTCTGGCTGATCCCTGTACCGTGTCTCAACCGGCCATGGCATCAGGTTCCAGCACATCTGGGACCCAGACCGGTGGTGCCCCCCTGCTGTCCCTACACTACCTGTGGCGTTGAGTGCTACTGCCCCACAGGACAGGGCCCAGCCCCCCCTCTGGGAGTGGTGGTGGTGAGGGTGTTGTCACCCAGGATGAGCTGCTGGTCTTGGTGCACAGGATAGTCTACTGTGGGTTTGACCACTGCCTGCACCAGACTGAGGGCATGTTGACCAACCTGGTGGGGCAGCCTCATCCCAGTGTCTAGCCTGCAGCACCGCCACCCTCGGGGCAGTGATGCAGTAGTGCCGACAGTCCCATGGGTGGGGATGTGAGTCATGCTGCTGCTGTCTGGAGGGACATGGGACTTGGATTCCACAACACCCTCCCTATCCATGGTTTTAACCCCCCCATCATGTGTCACACACTGCCCCTGTTTGCTGTCTTGTCTGTCTGCAAATGCATCCTCACCTACTCGACTTACCTCACCCACATGTACCTATGTCCCTTCCCCAACATTCCACTCTCACCATAAAAAAATAAAAATGGTCACCTGTCCAAAAAAATATTGTCCCATACATAGCTCTCCATTTCACACACATGTCCACTGGACACATGTAATTTGGTCCAATTGGCTTGGCAATGTGGTTATGTTGTCCTCACCTCTATCTCTGGGATTGAGAGTTCAAAGTCATGTACAAATTCTGTCAAACTGCACAGTTGTTGCTGTGCAAGAAATGGATAGCTATGGTTCTGTCCTACACCCTTCCTCCACATACCTACCTGCTTTTCACTATGTTTTTCCCATTGCTTGTACACCATTTCACCACTTTCCTATCTCCCCATTTATCTTTTCTTCATTTTTTAGTGTATTGCTGCATGGCATGCCGCATCATGCAGTTTTGCTTAGCTCAGCTAAATAGAGCTATATTTACTATATGTGTTTATAAACTTGTAATACACACTTACAAAATAAACACCTGTCCCATATTTGAACCCAAGACCATCACACCTGTAGACAACTGCATTAACCTGCAGCACCACACAACTCTTACTTAAGACAGGTGGTTTAAATAAAACAGTAATTGCCAGCTACAGTCATTAAGCGTGTTTCAGTGGAGCTGTGCGCCATGCCATGCAAACTTGATTAAAATGTAATTAAAGTAAAAAGATTACAAATGGGAGTGTACCTTGGACTATGGTGCAGTAGTATGCCACTAGAAAGCCAAACACAGAATAATGGATGTAAGTGAGGCCTATGATAGCAAATAAATGTGTCCATCAGCAGCAACATGTAGAAAGATATCTGCTAAGGCATTAATGACAAAAAGATCTATATAAAGTCACACACATACTGATGGGTGTATAAAATGTATGTCACAGCCTGTATGTGTGCACATCACCTGCTGCAGCAGTGACTCAGTAGCTCAGTCTGTTAATTGCCTTGCAAATGGTACGTTTTGCCACACACAGCCCTGAGTTCAAATCCAGTGGTGTGTAGAAGTGAATTTACAGTATTGTGAAGGCAGCAATTAGAAACTCAGTAATGCACTCTTTATCTACAAAATGGATTTCAAATGACATCCCTGCTTTTCACTGATGGAGGTCACAGGCCTGCAGGTCGGAACACACTTCACATATCCCTTTAGCAAAACTTATATGTGCATAAGGTATCACGCCTTACATTAATATGCATTCACACAGAATGTCAATACACACAATATCAGAGTGCACCATACAATCCTTCCAAAGTCACTATATAGATTATCACAGCTGCACAGCTAACTTACACATTGGGAGTCCCTGCTAGTAACAAGGCCTGCCCTCATACATGCTGCAAATTACTACCAGACTATAACACATGCCCTGGCAATTGCCTAAACGGTGGACATATTCTTATATTTATTCCCCATCTTACCCAAGGACACACCAAACATGTTGCCAAAGGGCCCACAGGATTTTTTGAAGGGGGTCCAAATCCAGAGGGCAGAGCTCCAGGGCATATCCATTTACGTGTGGATAACCAAGAAAGCTGTACACCACATTTAACTTTAAAGGATTCAAATCTTAAATACCATTCCTGATTTCTTTGCTAAACAAGTATACGGTTGCCAGCAATATTGAAGTGTTACATAAGGCATCTCTTGCAGGTCCTTTCTTAATATTTGGCCACCTGCCACTTTAAATAACAGTGTCCACAGTGGATGGGGTACACATACTGCTCTTCCTACACAGTGCAAAGTGCCTAGGCAATTACATAAGCAGGTGGGGTGTTGTAAATGATAGCAAAGCTATACCCCAGTCATTGCAAAGTAACACAAGAAATTTTAATTAAAAATATGTATTTAATAAATCAGTTAAAATTGCACATCAAGCATTGTGGATGTTTTAGTGCACATACTGATTCCTTTATCTCAGTGTAAGCCACAACAGTGATGAAATACAAAGCATTGTAATGTTATAGTAGGTTATTATCCAGTTAACTTCACAGCTGAATTTCTACCCAAAGCAAATTCTGGCTCTAAATGGGGCTGACATTGTTGCGGCTGTTATGAATAAAGTGTAAATGGTTGAACATACTCCTTGTCATATCTGCAAATGTTAGATGTATGCTACAGTGGAAGTGTGCCTTATGTGTCTGTGGTTAGGGTGCAGAGCTGGATCATGGTCAAATTGGGCCCTAGGCAGGGTAATGGATTGTGGCCCCCTACAGACAGCCCTCCCCACTACAGCCATTCCAGGGTCCCATTATTTGGCTGTTTCTCCTCAGTTACTATAAACACTGTAATGTGTGTACTGTTTTCTGCTTTACTTCTACAATGATTATTTGGATTTAATTTAAAACTTTTTTGTAGCACAAGCACTGATAGACATTTGCTAAACAAAGCAATACAGTGTCACAATGAAAACAGACGTAGCATTAAAACTTCTCTGCCCTTGAAACTCAGATTTATTAAAAGAGCATTGAAACCCACATTCTAAGAAAATTCATCTGGCCAGTAGTGGATATGTTTAACTTTGGGCTGTTTTCAAATCATAGGCCACTTGCACACATATTTAGGATCATGCATACATGCATGTGTTATTTGATTCACCTTCCTGATTCTATTAAATTATATTCATTATATAATACAGCACCACTTGTTAGAGCATATTTTAAATTTGTAGTTTTTAACATTTTTCCAGTAAGCAATGAAACAAAACGTATGAACCAATAATGACAAAACTGACCAATTCAGAACATTTTCATCATAAAAGTCTACTCAAACTTCTGTCATTACAATCCACCAATGTCAGTAAATATGCACAATGTCTACAGAAGTAAAAGTCATCTAAATAATTCCACATTCAAGAGATCTGCAATTAATGAGAAGGTTGCTGCTAGCAAACAACTTTATATCCCAGTGTTTCATCTACAAATAAAGTGCCTGTTGCCCTCAAAGAATAAATTGCCTGTGTTACATTAAAAAATTGTAAGCTGGTAATATTGCAATAGGGAATGGATGGCATGGATCTCATCCAAAGGAAGACATACTCAGGACTGCAGCACCCCGTCCCCTTCAAATACAGCACAGTATCAGCAATCCGTCAACATGCTGTGGGAGTAGAACCCACAGCCTTCTGCATCAAAAGCAAGTATACTGTACTGAATGCTTTGAAATTCTTTAACACAGTAGTAACAGCATTTGCTGAAGAAAACAGTTGCACATTAAACAGACTTAGAATGAGCTGCAGTAAACTTTTGTTCCCCTGAAGCTCACAATTCCTTGAAAATTCACTTGACACTTAACTCCTTGAAAAATGCACTTGATATTAACTAACCACCTGCTATCCCTAACTGGGGCATTTACACACACACACACACACACACACACACACACACACACACACACACACACACACACACACACACACACACACACCTCTTTCCCTTACTTGCAGACTTTAAAGAAATGGTAAAGGAGAAGTGCTAATAAGAGAATAACAGTCTCACTGTGCTGCTCAGAAAAAGATATAGACTGAGGTAAATAAGAACTCCTTTGAATTAAACTGGAGTTATAACACGGTTTGTTAAAGAAGAATTAAAAAAAACAAACATGCTGTTTGATAAAAAAGCATAACTAACAAAATCTAATACCATGTGCAGCAGTAGTCTTAACGTACAAGTCATAACTGCAATGACAAAACATTCCTACAAAATCAAGCAATTATAACACATCTTTAACAACAAATCTCCCTAGGCCACATAACCCTGTCACCAGCAAAAGTCTGTTTTTATGTTTCAAGATAAACTTGGAATACAAACCCTAAACTGATAGGAAACCATTCTTCCCTTTAAATACCCACTCTTATTCAGTTAAAAAGAAAAGTTGAACCTTGATGAATCCTAAAGAAGGGCATTATTAATGTTTGAAATGACTTTCTGCTTTAATGCCCAGCAGTAGTGACTGGGCTTAAGCTGCAAGAATGGTTTATTCTGTTATTCTTCCATTCTGTTCACTACCACTTTGTCTACTTGAACACCTAAGCAATTGTATATTTAACATACATCTGTAATTTGTTGAGTATAAACAAGAAATGATTATTATTCCACTTGTAATATTTCTGACCCTCTTTCCAACACACAGAACCCATCTCTGACCTATTCCAAGTAAAACTTCATAGGATGTCAGTGATCCAGTAATCAGCATGAGTAAAACTTTAGATGTATACTGTCAGAATGAATAAGATAATTCACAGAATTACACTTTAAAGACATTATTTAAAAGCAAACACAAATAAAACAGAAACTAAAAGAAAAGAAAATGCCTGTGAAAGACGTAATCAAATACCGCATACAGGTACATAAAAATCAAAACAAGAGTTCTTTCTAAGGATGACTGTGTGTGTTTTGCTGGATTTGGTTTTAATAAAACCATTTTTCTTTGTTTTAAAGACAAGTTACTAGAAGTAATGCGCCCTTGAATATTAACATTAAAATAGATAAGTTAGGAGGGTGCACTCCAGTGCATAATGCTTCTCTAATAATAAAAACACAACCTGTATCAGTGTCACTGCAGTCCTTTGCAAGTATCGTTTATGCATTTGATAGCATACGTATGCAGCATCTTAAGAGAAGGTATTCAACAAAATATTTACAGGGTTGGACACTTGTACAAATAATATTAAAGCACAAGACATATACTTAATAAGGGGCCCAAATGACACAGTGATTTACGCACTGTTATGCTGTACACTCGCCACTAGTGTTGATAAATAAAAAAAAACATATATTCTTACCTTAGTAAACTGGAAAGTGGAATAGATCGAAAGCTGCTACCCCAAGTCCCTTTTCCCTGTCACTAATTTTCCACAAGAGCTACATTTCCAGTATATAATGCTTTGAGCAAGTTCATGCACTTTCCCCATTATTATCACCACAATTCGCTAATCCCAATATACAGGTAGAATATCACCTTAATTCCAGTTATATTTCTCATCAGAGAAGAGAGAAAGAACTTTTATTGGGGATGCAACAATGTGGAACCAGCAACACAAGAACGGAACATCCTCTACTTATATTAAAAATTCCACGCATTGGCGGAAAGAAAGAACAGGAAGTCTGTGTGAGAATGCATGCACAGACATGATGAGCAGGTGCGTGCTAGCAGACCGTTCTTAAAGAAGAACTCTATTAAGAACAAAAACAGTATTTTTTTAATTAAAAAGCAAATGTGACAGTCCCTCAGCAAGTGAAGTCAAAATCCTGGGGGCGCAAGTGCACTCACTTGCAACTGCCTACGGGTACCCATGCATGTTCCCTAGTACTCTGTTAATGATACTGTTGCCTAACATACTTAGCTTAAACACATGCCTTATTTGAAGTGGAAAAAGTAGCTCACTCTGGCTCTGCCTCTACAACAAGGCTGATACAGCTCCCATAGTTACTCCTACAGGCTGTTGTCAGCTGCAGCCTGTAGCACACAATTGCCAATGTAAGGTTTCTGTTACAGACCTACCCTCTGCAATGATGTAGTCTCCTCACTCCAGTATTGTCCAGCACAACATATCAAAAAGGGGCCCTAACCCACATGAAGGCCTTATATATTGTACAGTGGTTGCATGTTATTGGCTGATTAGCTATGTTAGCTGAAATTAGCATTTCAGACCCATGGATTAGTTTAGATGCAAGCACCTGCTGATGAGAAGCACATTTAAAAGGCAAGCAGACGGCGATGGGGAACCAGTCTGTATGAGACGTTCTTCACACAGAGCACGTCTTTGTGAAAATGTTACTATCACCACATATCAACAGAGGAGTGCTGCACTCCATCAGGTATGTAACTGATTTTGTGTACAACAGGATGCAGATGGGTGAATAGATGTACAGGGAATAGGGAGTACAACATTAAGCCTGTTGTAGTCCTGTGATAATGACATGCCATTGATCTCCTGCTATCTTACACATACACAGGATGTACTATACATCAAGGGTGCATTGTCTGCTGTCATTATGGCACACTGGTCTCATTGGATTGTCCGTTTATAGTGGTTGTAATAACACATTGCTAATTGTGTGGCACTGTTCCTGTGACATATTATCAAGGGGTTGCCAGTAGGGGACACACCACAGTAGACCTGAGAGTTGGGTGCTGCTATCTCAGTTGTATCTATACACTTAATATGTTTGAACATTGCGGAGTATGACATGTGTGAGCAAGCAGTGGATACTGTCAGCCATGTTGCCCTTGCTGTATCTCTACATAGTGTACTTCCATGTATGTGATCCAGTAATGTGGTCCCCTTTTTTTCATCTTTCAGGAATCATGTATCATAGATGCCAAGCACCCTTCTCTGATGCGGAAAATGAAATTTTACTTGAAGGACTAAGGCAACATCATCACATTCTACTGTCCAGGGGGAGGCAAAACAGGGAACAGCGGGCTGCATTGTGGGCAGACCTTTTCCGTGATGTGAATGCCATGGGTCATCAAGGCAGGACATATGAGCAGGTTTGACACCATGCAACAGACATTATCAATGCTGCATGGCAAAGGGCAGCAGATGTAGCCAGGTATCATGCCATCACTGGTGGAGGGCCTGCAGTGGAACAACCACTCATGGCCACTGAGGTATTTCTGACAAACCTAGGCACACATGACAGCTCCTAGGCATCCATCATACCATACATCCTGGAGGAGGGTGCCACAACTTCCACAGCAGATGAGCGTGCATGTAGGCTTACTGTGTTCAGCATTGCAATGCTGTAACAGTCAGTGTGTCAGGTTGTTAATATGTTTACATGGGTGTCGAGTCTTAGGTCTTTGGGAGGGAGAGGGTTTTGCCTCAGTTGTGCTCTCATACTCAGAATGTGACCAATGCAACAAGTACCACAGTAGGTACTATAAATGTGAGATATATGGCTGTATTGCCTTTATTGTGCTACAACATGTGCTGGTACTGACATTACCTCACCCTCAACTTTTCACAGGTCCATCAGGTAGTGGCCAAGGCTGTGGTCCTGCTCCTGGAAAACATTACACTGTTTTGTTAAGGAACATTTATATTCTATTAAAGTTAACGGCCAGAATAATGCCCTATTTCAACATAATGTTGTGTGTAAACTGGGTAGAATATTTTTATTTTCCATTCTGGAACAGGTACATAAGTATCTTAAAGGGGGTAATCACAGGAGTGTAGTTGAATAAATAGAAACACGTTGTCATTAACAGTTAAGAAAATATAAGCCTCTGGTTTAAATGAGGCATTTACTTTAAAATGCCTTTTAAAACACAAAATGTTAAAAGGACATTAAATTAGGTAGTAGAACGTGTATTATAATATATTGTTAAGATAGGTGTACTGGGTTTTTGTGTGTCAATTTTTCAAGTATACTGGCATAACATTTAATTAAAAGGTAAATTGTACTGGTCATGTTTTACTTGATTTACTTGAAGTGATTGTTATAAAGGTCTTGAGATGAATGTGTATTTTGTTTTGAAAAAGTCTATTTTGATTTATTTGAAGTGATTGTTATAAAGGTCTTGAGCTGAATGTGTATTTTATTTTGAGGCGGTCTATTTTGGATGAAAGTGTAGAGGAAACATTTGACCACTAATCCAGTTGTGGGTCTTTGATATTATGAGGTAACACTTTTTTATTTCTTATCACAGATGACCGGGGAAGGATTGGTCTCTCTCCCTACACAACCTGATGTCAGTGTCACTTCGGACTCTGATGATGATGGTGGACACAGTGAGGCATAGGTAGGGGTGTTGGGGGCTGAATCTGTCCCAGAGGTAGATATCTCTCTTCTACCCCATTGTCACTGCACACAGTCAGTATGGTCACACATAGCCTGTCACTGCATGCCACAGATATTTAACAATCAGAGGGTGGAGACACTGAACAGGAAAGTGTGGCAACTATGATTCCAGTGAGTGTAGACTCTGGCCATAGCCAGACAGCTGATGAGGTCCCAAACAGGCAGATTGTTAGGGGGTGCTTGTAGGAGGCCTGGTCTCCATCTACCACTTGTTGCAGGTGTCATATCATGGGTCACTTGCCATATGTCTCGGGCTGTCATGGAGGCACAGCCATGTTCTGAACTAAACACCAGACATATGCTTAGGGTTATAGATGCAGCATAGTCTGACATCTGAGACTGCCTCCACTGCACTGGGAACATCCTGGATCAGTTGACTGCTGCAGTGGACAGAAGGTGGATTGAGACAGTATCTGCCTTGGACCACATATTGTCTGTGCTGGATCGTGTGGTTGGAGTTGAGCGAAAGACTTGTGGATGTAGGTCAGCAATCCCGTCTGCTGAGATTACACATAGCCATGCACAATCATGCCCCGTAGTGGCAGTACATCCAACACTACAGAGAGGAGTGTGCTGTCCACACCAAGATTTGGCAGGCCATGGGCCTGTAGTCCTGGGAGTTCCCATTGGGGACATGGTCTCAGCTGACAGCAGTCACTGTCAAGTACTAGCACCACTTCTGACCATGGGCATAGAGGTGCCAGTGCAACTCCTGACAGAGCCAGTTCCCATGTTGGGGCAGGAGATAGTGAACTGTCAACTCTACCATGTATGTCAAACATACACACATGTATGGCTACCACTGAGCTTGATTGTGTACATGCACACAATCACACACTACTGTCAAATGCAGGTCACTTACAGACACACATGGCACCTTTCCATGGTCCATCTTACCTGCTTCCTTCCTGACTCACGCACATGCTGTCAACCATTTGGGTCAGCCTAGGCCTCCTGCACCCCCACACAAAACCCTGAACAAGTGATGATACCTGTGCCACATCCCTGTCATCTTCCCCATTGATGTAGGGAAATTAAGCTTTGTGTCTGATGCACAGGATGACTATATTAATTAACATGTACTTGTGTAATGCAGTGTTGCTTTTCCATGCCACTTGCAGTGGTTGATGACAGATACTGTATGCTGGCATTTGTCTCAAGTACGCCACATAGTTTGGTGTACCTTATGTTGTATGATGTTGTAATGGCTGTATACTCACATGATGACAGGTGTGTCATGGACCTGTTTCTGTTTCAGGAGTCTGTTGGGATAATCTATGGATACACAGTGGCAAGGAAGAAACACAGGATGGCATGTCAGCACAGCAGAAATATGCCTTCAGCAAGGTACAGAACTGTAAGTGCATGGCTCCATAGGTTCATATGTGTATAACAGGCTAACGACAATGGCAGCATTCAGCATACTCATACATCCCTAATCTGTAAACAGATCTGATGCCCTTGATACTTGTTACTAGGGTGTTGGGAACTCACACATCTACAAGCTGGGGTGATGACCCATCTACAAATAACCTAAGTCTAGTACAGAGACAGTTTTCCAACACCAGTTATGATTGTCGTGCTCTGCATCCCAGTGTGTAACTGACCGTGTCTTAGGCCATGCTTGATACCCATCTGTTCTGTGTGAAAGGCTGTATATTGGGAGCTGTCACAATCAGTTGCTAATATACTCAGTCAATGAATGCACCCTCACAGTAGATTTGTGTTTCACATGCATGGAGGGGGGGGGCTGTTTCATGTAGGGTGCACTGTCTGTGTTACATACATGTCTCTCCAGCATGTACTATGTATACTACAGTGATACTGTAGGGGTGTAGAACGGGTGAGACATGTGTTAATCCTGTCACAGATACGTGGGAGGTACACATAGGGGTCCAACACCTCCCTGTATGAAGCCAGATACATCCCCTCCAAAGCATGTGTGGGACATACTACACATGTACGGTCATGACATGGACTCCATAGTACTTGTTATCTACACAGTGTATTGGTGTACCATAGAATGTGTGTGGCTGCTATAGTTGTACGATTTGCCTGTGAAGTGACATAGCAAGGGTGCCATTGCACAAAATGATAGCCATGATGACTTCCAGATTCAGTATAGCAGTGACAGTCTGGGATTTACATCCCACACCTGTTAGTGTAAGGTATACAACAGTGAATGCATCTTACCGACCAGTGAGAGTCAAAGGCTACATTATTCTCTGTGTACAAAACTCCATGTATAATGGCTCAACTGTGTGTGGTTTGAGGACACCACAATATTTTGCAGGGGTGGATGATATTCCATGGGATAGTAAAGTGCAGTTGTTGGCAGTTAGTCTTTGTCAGTGGCTCAAAGTACAACTGACTGTGTCTTAAGCCATGCTGGATACCTGTTGGTTCTGTGTGAGAGTCTGTATATTGGGAGCTGTCACAATCACCTGCTAATATACTCAGTCAGAGGTCACTGGCACTGGCTGTGACTGCAGAGAGGGAAGAGGTAGATGGGGTATGCCAGTAATGGAGGATGATGAATCCCACTGCTGAGTGGCATCATTGCAGTGCAGTTTTCCCACTAATATCTTCCCAGAGTATGACTCTCAGACACTTGCCTATCCACCGGCTGACATAACACTCTGTACATAACATACACAGTTTCCAGCAAGGCCTGCTGGCCTAATATTGTCATATTGTCATTGTCAGGCCATGGTTGGTGGAGTGAAACATATGTCCAACATCCACTGCATAGTGTAACACTCAATTCTCTCCTCCAGTTACAGCCACTAGGCATGATCTAGCCTTGTGCAAACTAAACAGTGTTTGGTCCAGTGTCACTAGGTGTACAACAGTGTCAGTGCTCATATCCATGCTAACTGCTATCAGGGCATTTCAGGTGACATGACTCAGAGATCTGGGGACACAGCTTGGCACTACCTGCTAGTTGTCCTCCGTCCAAGTAAGTGTTGCAGTTATTTCCAGCATGAGTCCTTCAAGGTGCTTGTACACAGCACAAACAAACATGTTAGGGAAGTGTAATATGTACACACTGTGTTGCTTAGTTGTGCTGCAGCTGTGGAACAGGTCCCTACCTACAATGCCCTGTAGCACTACCATGACATCCCCACACAGGGAACCAACATAGTGCATCATGTGCTTACCAATATGAGTGACCAGTATATCCCCCCCCCCAGTGTGAGGTCCTCCCTGGTAGGATCTAGCCACAGATCAGTATCCTTAGAACTACCGGCACGTACCCCTCCCTTGCAGACAATACAGACATATATGTCAAGACAGCCATTTATCACCGTGGTTGACATAGCATGACTGCACACCCCTTCAGATGGGACAGGCAAGTATGCAGAGCTTTACACCCATGTATTATGTCAGCAGCATTATAATGGCATGAACTTGGCTGTACGTGACAGGAGGGACACAGGCTTATCATGGCTCAGCAAACCTGACTGGTGGATAACTGCCATTAGCAGGCTGTACAGTAACAGGTAGACAGTGCTGTGTGACAATTGGGGTGAGAGTGTCCTCCCTTACATGGAGACACTACCTCCAAAGCTAAAATAAGCAAGTAGTGTTGTTGTGATGTTAAGCATACACAGCAGTGGCACAATTAGCCACCCATGCAAAGCAGAACCACAATGCACAGTGTACTTACATGTGTGACCTCAAAGGACAGGCCCAGATTGTCAGTGACCTCATACATCATGATGCCACATATGATGGGTCTGGACTCATACCTGACCTGTATACTCACACTGTCTGTGTCAGCTACACTCCCTTGTCCCCACCACATGTGACATATCATATTCCTACAACCTGTCCCATAAATTCCATATTTACAGAGTAGTTCATAACTGGCCTCTCAGTGGAGGATACACAGTATCTGTTCCACATGCTAACATTCCAGGCTGCATCCCACATGTTCATAGGTTCATAAGTTCATAGGTTCATACTAGGCTATCTGCCCGAGGGCATTTACAAGCCTAGCCCATTGTTTTGTGGCTTACGCCACCCCTTTAGTATGGGGAACTATACCCATTATTTTGCTGTGCCTCTGTCGAGCAGTGACACTGAGGTAATCCCTGGGGTATATCTGTGATCTCCCATCCATTGGTCAAGATTTCTCTTGAACAAGGCCAGCGAGGTGCTCTGCCTCACATGTACCGGGATTTTGTTACACAGCATAGGGAGTCTTTGGGTGATGAATCTATCCCTCCAGCACGTCCTATTAATAGCCGTGTCAAGGTTTAAGTCTCCCGCCCTTGTGGCTCTGATGGATCTAGATTTTTGAGGTGAAGCATATTCATCAAATCTGGGTTTGACATGGCCTTGTATGTTAGGCAAAGGTCACCTCTGAGCAAGCGGTAAGCGACTGAATAGAGCTGGAGTTCTTTCAGTCGGGCAGTATAGGACAGATTTTTGAGACCCTTTATCCTTTTGGTGAGGAACTTTTGTGGCCTCTCCAGCTGCTGCAAGTGTCGGGTCAGATACATTCCGAATGGGGCATTGTACTCAATCATTGGTCTGATGAGTGATGAGTAAAGGGAGACTATGACCTCCCTTGATCTAGATGAAAATCCCTTCATGATAAGGTGGGCAATGTAGAAGGTCTTCCTAACTACTTTAGCTACATGGGTGTCGAATGACAGACTACTATCAACCTGGGTCCCCAGGTTCCTGATAACTTCTTCTGTGCTCAGTGGATTGCCACCTATTTGGTAGCTAGGGGTAACCTTGTTTTTCCCGAAGGGTATGACTATGCATTTTTTGGCATTTAACTTTAGGCCGTGGCTCTGGCACCAGTTATCCGTTTCTGTGAGACCCTTCTGAAGGATATCTGTATCAGATGTGTTTTCTACTATGGCGCCCAGTTTGCAGTCATCTGCAAACTTTGTCAGCCATAACCCTCCTGTGTTTGCTTGTACTTCGGAAAAGTAGATGCCAAACAAGAGTGGGCCCAGGACTGAGCCCTGTGGGACACCACTTGTGACAGGCTTTGAGTCTGACATGGCGCCAGCAACTCTGACCCTGTGGGTTCTGTCACTCAGCCAGTTTGCAACCCATCTTGTGATGTATGGGTTGACATTTAAGCTGATGAGTTTTTCAATGATACCCGAGTGGGGTATTGTATCGAAGGCCTTAGCCAGATCGAGGTAGGCTGTATGGACTGCCTTTCCCTCATCAATGGCTTTGGTGACTGTTTCAAAAAGTCAACCAAGTTTAAAAGGCATGATCTGCCTTTGACAAAGCCAAACTGGGTTGGATCCAAAGTCTGCAAATTCCCTATGTCTTTATTTAAGAGGTCCATTATGATCCTCTCCATGGCTTTGCAGATAAGGCTTGTCAAGCTAATGGGCCGGTAATTTCCAGGGTCGGTGGAGGCACCGCCTTTGTGAAGTGGTACCACAGTTGCAGTGCGCCACCCCTGGGTACGATCCAGAGGTAAGACTTTGATTAAACAGCTGTCCTAGCTGTGGGTTTAATTCCTCATTGAGTTCATGGAGCACACAGCCGGGGACACCATCAGGTCCCATGGATGCTGTGTTTTTGCTTTGGAGAGAGCAGTTCTCACTTGGGCGCTGGAGATGTTTGGGGGCTGCAATCGTTTGGTATAGATATCTCTCCTTTGGGGAGGGGAGAAGTTTGCACTGAACCTGTCAGCCAGTATGTTGGCAATGTCTGTAGGATCAGTAATCTTCACATCATTTTGAACTAGCTCTGAGCATATCTGGGAGTTTCCTCCCAGGTTTCTAACATAGCTAAAGAAGGCCTTATGATTGTCTTTTGAGTCTTTAGCTATTTTTCTCTCGAAATTTGCTTTGGATGATTTTATGAGAGCTCTTAGTTTTTACTTATAGTGATCAAGGGTGTCTTACCTTTTAAGGATTTTGCTCTATCTTGTAGTAGCTTCCTCCTTTTGTTGTAGAGTTTGTTTATGGCTGGGGTCCACCAGACTGGACGCTTGCCTTTGGTACAAAGAGTCTTTGTTTTGCTTGGGATTGCCTTATCCATGCAGTCCTGCAGGTGCTGGTAGAAGGCATTTGTAAGTGATTCAGCTGCTTGAGTACTGTTTTCCGCCGCTCGGGGCCTTAAAGGAGACCATACTAGTCTTTAGAAGTGTGAAGTCGGCTTTTGAGAAGTTCTTTACTGTGGTCTTTTTATTTCAGGTGGGGTGGGATGAGGACCTCCAGCGAGATTAGTTTGTGGTCTGATCTCACCAGTGAGGGTACACCTCCGTGTTGAACATTGTGCTCCCATGTTCGTGATGATGAGATCAAGTATGTTATCTCCTCTTGTGGGGATGGTGACTAGTTGTTCCGTGGCATTTGAGTTTATGAATTCCAGGAACTTTTGGGCTAGGGTGTTTGGGCTTGAGTAGTGTTCCCAGTCTATATTAGGGTAATTGAAGTCACCTAGTATGATGGTGTTTGGTGATACATTTATCCCCTCTAGTGTTTGCAGGAAGGCCATGTGAGGTTCCTGAGTTTGTGAGGGTGGCCTGTAACATGCTACAATTTGCAGAGCAGTCTTGCCTATGGTTAATTGCACCTGGATGGTCTCCGATGCATCGTGCGTTGCCACCAGTCTTGAGGTGTGGGTGTCCTTGATGAATATGGATACCCTCCTTTCTTGGTATTGTCCGGATTTTGGGGCCGGAACGCATGATATGAGGTAAAACCTGATAGCGCTGGGGTGCTCTCAGGAGCCTTGAACCAGGTTTCTGTCACAGCACAGACATCGATGTTCTCCATACTGAGAAGGGCCTCGAGTGCGTGCATTTTGAGATTTAGACTTCTGGCATTGAGCAGCATTACCCTTAGTTTTTTCCTTTTTGTGTTCTAGGGTGGTAGGTTTAGAATTTGAGCCTTGCCTAAAAGGCACTATGGGGTGGCAAGAGCCTTTGCCAATATCCGAATCCCAGGGTGACAGGTGCAAGCCGTCCCTTGCGAAGCAGCGTGGCTTGTCCAGCATGTCATCCCAGGCAGACAGACACTGGATCCCCTTTGAATGACACCAGTGTTTAAGCCAATTGTTAAAGCTGATCATCTTATCTCTGTATTGTGGCATCATTCTTGGTGAAGGTAGGATACTGCTCAAGGTCAGGGTCATACCTGCCTGGGCTACATAATCAGAGAGCTCCTCAATGTCTCTTTTCATGTAGTCCAAAGAGGTACGCCTCAGGTCGCTTACACCAGCGTGGACAATGACTGAGTCATATTTGTACCTGCTGTTGAGAGACCTGAGTGCTTGCGTTATGTGGCGGATTCTAGCGCCCGACAGGCAGCTTACTGTGACCTTCTCCTTACTCAGTCTGGTGAGCGGTGTGTCTGACTATGGAGTCACCAATGACTAGTGTGTCTGGCATTGTGTTTGGCCTTAAGGGCTGTGACTGTTTGACACTCTGACTGTGAGGTCTATGTGTTGCAGGTGTTGTGTTCTGAGGTGGTGGTTGTTTGGGTGTCTGCTTTGGTGGCCTCTGCTGTTTTGGTAGATTTTGATCAGAGCCTCCGAGTATGTCTTTGTGTGTTTATGTGTATGATTTGAGGTTGTAATGGTACTATGTGAGACTGGGTCTATAGTGTGTGTGGTAACCTTCTCCTCCTGACTGGTCTTGCCAGTCCTATGTTGAGAGAGCTCAGCCTCCAGTTTGGCCGTATAGTTGCATCTCTCGCATGTATTTGTGTTTTGTGGGAGGAGGAGAGGGTTGTCTGTGTACATGAGGCAATTGTAACATTGCCTCAATATTCCCAAGTTAACCAGCTGAGCAGGAGAGGACACTAGCAACTGATCCCTCGACATGCTAGAAGGAATAGACAAAAAACTTTAAAAAGATTCCGGGACGTGGGTGACCGAGAAATGGGGGGTTGCCTTTTTGGGGTACTATCTATGACCAGAGTGCCGTATCAAGGTAATAAGTACTGTAGGAGCAAGTGCTACGTTTAACAGATAGAGAATAGTCTACTTGGAGTCAAGTAGAGATGATCTTTTTAATTATAGGATAAGCTGATTAGATCAGTAGTATAGTTCGAGGAAGGTAGTTTTAAGGGAGAATTTGAAGAGTGGACTTTAGGTAGCCCGAATAGTTTAAACCTGCTTAACCGCTGCTGCCCTAGTGTGCAACGGTAGCAACTCCACGCTAAATCGGGCTAAATCGCGCTAATGCGCTAAAGCGTGCTTTATAGCAGGGGGCTGGAAAAGACAGGAAATGACCCAAAATGGCCAATAAACTACAAGTTACTGCCTTAAACCAATAAAACTACAGTTTCAAGTCAGTAACCACCTCTCCGGGGGGCAGGGAAGCTGCTCAATGTTAGTCACTGCCACTGATGAACACAGAGATCCTCCTTCAGCCCAAGCAAAAATGGCCTCACAGAAACTTTCAAACAGTTCAGGAACAGCAAGCCTGTAACTGAACTTTTTTAACTCTCAGAAAAGTGGGAAAAAAGCAAGATTTTTTTTTTTTTTGTTTTTTACAGAGATAGCAGAGGTTCACAAGTAATATCAAGTTATAACAGTGCAGTAAATGACCCCACACAAGAGTGCTAGGTCAAGGACAGAAAATATGCAAGTTTTAAGAAAAAAACGATTTAAAATTAAGTGCAAACAGGAAATTCAGCAAACAGCTTTTGGTTGTGCTTTAAATACAGCTACTAATCCAGAAATCAAGTTTAACAAGCCAGAAAATGCTCAAGCTAGGCAGCTATGCAGAAAAACTTAGCAAATAAACAGAGAAAAAATACTTAAAATCTCAAAAGTGGCTCCCTTCTTCTCTCAGCGTTTTTTCCTCTTGGAGGGTGCTTCACCAACAGCCAACAAGCCTGAAAAGACGCTCAAACCACAAGGCAACTAGGTTTTAAGAGAGGAAGATGAAGGAATTATGGAAATGACCCCTAGTGGCCAATAAAACTACAGTTTCAAGTCAGTAACCACCTCTCCGGGGGGGCAGGGAAGCTGCTCAATGTTAGTCACTGCCACTGATGAACACAGAGACCCTCCTTCAGCCCAAGCAAAAATGGCCTCACAGAAACTTTCAAACAGTTCAGGAACAGCAAGCCTGTAACTGAACTTTTTAACTCAGAAAAGTGGGAAAAAAGCAAGATTTTTTTTTTATTTTTTACAGAGATAGCAGAGGTTCACAAGTAATATCAAGTTATAACAGTGCAGTAAATGACCCCACACAAGAGTGCTAGGTCAAGGACAGAAAATATGCAAGTTTTAAGAAAAAAACGATTTAAAATTAAGTGCAAACAGGAAATTCAGCAAACAGCTTTTAGTTGTGCTCTAAATACAGCTACTAATACAGAAATCAAGTTTAACAAGCCAGAAAATGCTCAAGCTAGGCAGCTATGCAGAAAAACTTAGCAAATAAACAGAGAAAAATACTTAAAATCTCAAAAGTGGCTCCTTCTTCTCTCAGCGTTTTTCCTCTTGGAGGGTGCTTCACCAACAGCCAACAAGCCTGAAAAGATGCTCAAACCACGAGGCAACTAGGTTTTAAGAGAGGAAGATGAAGGAGTTATGGAAATGACCCCTAGTGGCCAATAAAACTACAGTTTCAAGTCAGTAACCACCTCTCCGGGGGGCAGGGAAGCTGCTCAATGTTAGTCACTGCCACTGATGAACACAGAGACCCTCCTTCAACACAAGCCAAATAGGCCTCACAGAAACTTTCAAACAGTTCAGGAACAGCAAGCCTGTAACTGAACCTTTTTAACTCTCAGAAAAGTGGGAAAAAGCAAGATTTTTTTGTTTTTTGTTTTTACAGAGATAGCAGAGGTTCACAAGTAATATCAAGTTATAACAGTGCAGTAAATGACCCCACACAAGAGTGCTAGGTCAAGGACAGAAAATATGCAAGTTTTAAGAAAAAACGATTTAAAATTAAGTGCAAACAGGAAATTCAGCAAACAGCTTTTGGTTGTGCTCTAAATACAGCTACTAATACAGAAATCAAGTTTAACAAGCCAGAAAATGCTCAAGCTAGGCAGCTATGCAGAAAAACTTAGCAAATAAACAGAGAAAAAATACTTAAAATCTCAAAAGTGGCTCCCTTCTTCTCTCAGCGTTTTTTCCTCTTGGAGGGTGCTTCACCAACAGCCAACAAGCCTGAAAAGATGCTCAAACCACGAGGCAACTAGGTTTTAAGAGAGGAAGATGAAGGAGTTATGGAAATTACCCCTAGTGGCCAATAAAACTACAGTTTCAAGTCAGTAACCACCTCTCCAGGGGGCAGGGAAGCTACTCAATGTTAGTCACTGCCACTCATGAACACAGAGAACCTCCTTCAGCCCAAGCAAAAATGGCCTCACAGAAACTTTCAAACAGTTCAGGAACAGAAAGCCTGTAACTGAACTTTTTCAACTCTCAGAAAAGTAGGAAAAAGCAAGATTTTTTTTTTTTTTTTTTTACAGAGATAGCAGAGGTTCACAAGTAATATCAAGTTATAACAGTGCAGTAAATGACCCCACACAAGAGTGCTAGGTCAAGGACAGAAAATATGCAAGTTTTAAGAAAAAACAATTTAAAATTAAGTGCAAACAGGAAATTCAGCAAACAGCTTTTGGTTGTGCTCTAAATACAGCTACTAATACAAAAATCAAGTTTAACAAGCCAGAAAATGCTCAAGCTAGGCAGCTATGCAGAAAAACTTAGCAAATAAACAGAGAAAAAATACTTAAAATCTCAAAAGTGGCTCCCTTCTTCTCTCAGCGTTTTTCCTCTTGGAGGGTGCTTCACCAACAGCCAACAAGCCTGAAAAGACGCTCAAACCACGAGGCAACTAGGTTTTAAGAGAGGAAGATGAAGGAGTTATGGAAATGACCCCTAGTGGCCAATAAAACTACAGTTTCAAGTCAGTAACCACCTCTCCGGGGCAGGGAAGCTGCTCAATGTTAGTCACTGCCACTGATGAACACAGAGACCCTCCTTCAGCCCAAGCAAAATGGCCTCACAGAAACTTTCAAACAGTTCAGGAACAGCAAGCCTGTAACTGAACTTTTAACTCAGAAAAGTGGGAAAAAGCAAGATTTTTTTGTTTTTGTTTTTACAGAGATAGCAGAGGTTCACAAGTAATATCAAGTTATAACAGTGCAGTAAATGACCCCACACAAGAGTGCTAGGTCAAGGACAGAAAATATGCAAGTTTTAAGAAAAACGATTTAAAATTAAGTGCAAACAGGAAATTCAGCAAACAGCTTTTAGTTGTGCTCTAAATACAGCTACTAATACAGAAATCAAGTTTAACAAGCCAGAAAATGCTCAAGCTAGGCAGCTATGCAGAAAAACTTAGCAAATAAACAGAGAAAAAATACTTAAAATCTCAAAAGTGGCTCCCTTCTTCTCTCAGCGTTTTTTCCTCTTGGAGGGTGCTTCACCAACAGCCAACAAGCCTGAAAAGATGCTCAAACCACGAGGCAACTAGGTTTTAAGAGAGGAAGATGAAGGAGTTATGGAAATGACCCCTAGTGGCCAATAAAACTACAGTTTCAAGTCAGTAACCACCTCTCTGGGGGGGCAGGGAAGCTGCTCAATGTTAGTCACTGCCACTGATGAACACAGAGACCCTCCTTCAGCCCAAGCAAAAATGGCCTCACAGAAACTTTCAAACAGTTCAGGAACAGCAAGCCTGTAACTGAACTTTTTAACTCTCAGAAAAGTGGTAAAGGCAAGATTTTTTTTTGTTTTTGTTTTTTACAGAGATAGCAGAGGTTCACAAGTAATATCAAGTTATAACAGTGCAGTAAATGACCCCACACAAGAGTGCTAGGTCAAGGACAGAAAATATGCAAGTTTTAAGAAAAACGATTTAAAATTAAGTGCAAACAGGAAATTCAGCAAACAGCTTTTGGTTGTGCTTTAAATACAGCTACTAATACAGAAATCAAGTTTAACAAGCCAGAAAATGCTCAAGCTAGGCAGCTATGCAGAAAAACTTAGCAAATAAACAGAGAAAAAATACTTAAAATCTCAAAACTGGCTCCCTTCTTCTCTCAGCGTTTTTTCCTCTTGGAGGGTGCTTCACCAACAGCCAACAAGCCTGAAAAGACGCTCAAACCACGAGGCAAATAGGTTTTAAGAGAGGAAGATGAAGGAGTTATGGAAATGACCCCTAGCCAATAAAACTACAGTTTCAAGTCAGTAACCACCTCTCCGGGGCAGGAAGCTGCTCAATGTTAGTCACTGCCACTGATGAACACAGAGACCCTCCTTCAGCCCAAGCAAAAATGGCCTCACAGAAACTTTCAAACAGTTCAGGAACAGCAAGCCTGTAACTGAACTTTTTTAACTCTCAGAAAAGTGGGAAAAAAGCAAGATTTTTTTGTTTTGTTTTTACAGAGATAGCAGAGGTTCACAAGTAATATCAAGTTATAATAGTGCAGTAAATGACCCCACACAAGAGTGCTAGGTCAAGAACAGAAAATATGCAAGTTTTAAGAAAAAACGATTTAAAATTAAGTGCAAACAGGAAATTCAGCAAACAGCTTTGGTTGTGCTCTAAATACAGCTACTAATACAGAAATCAAGTTTAACAAGCCAGAAAATGCTCAAGCTAGGCAGCTATGCAGAAAAACTTAGCAAATAAACAGAGAAAAATACTTAAAATCTCAAAAGTGGCTCCCTTCTTCTCTCAGCGTTTTTTCCTCTTGGAGGGTGCTTCACCAACAGCCAACAAGCCTGAAAAGACGCTCAAACCACGAGGCAACTAGGTTTTAAGAGAGGAAGATGAAGGAGTTATGGAAATGACCCCTAGTGGCCAATAAAACTACAGTTTCAAGTCAGTAACCACCTCTCCAGGGGGCAGGGAAGCTGCTCAATGTTAGTCACTGCCACTGATGAACACAGAGACCCTCCTTCAGCCCAAGCAAAAATGGCCTCACAGAAACTTTCAAACAGTTCAGGAACAGCAAGCCTGTAACTGAACTTTTTTAACTCTCAGAAAAGTGGGAAAAAGGAAGATTTTTTTTTTGTTTTTGTTTTTCACAGAGATAGCAGAGGTTCACAAGTAATATCAAGTTATAACAGTGCAGTAAATGACCCCACACAAGAGTGCTAGGTCAAGGACAGAAAATATGCAAGTTTTAAGAAAAAAACGATTTAAAATTAAGTGCAAACAGGAAATTCAGCAAACAGCTTTTGGTTGTGCTCTAAATACAGCTACTAATACAGAAATCAAGTTTAACAAGCCAGAAAATGCTCAAGCTAGGCAGCTATGCAGAAAAACTTAGCAAATAAACAGAGAAAAAAATTTAAAATTCTCAAAAGTGGCTCCTTCTTCTCTCAGCGTTTTTCCTCTTGGAGGGTGCTTCACCAACAGCCAACAAGCCTGAAAAGACGCTCAAACCACGAGGCAACTAGGTTTTAAGAGAGGAAGATGAAGGAGTTATGGAAATGACCCCTAGTGGCCAATAAAACTACAGTTTCAAGTCAGTAACCACCTCTCCGGGGGCAGGAAGCTGCTCAATGTTAGTCACTGCCACTGATGAACACAGAGACCCTCCTTCAGCCCAAGCAAAATGGCCTCACAGAAACTTTCAAACAGTTCAGGAACAGCAAGCCTGTAACTGAACTTTTTTAACTCTCCGAAAAGTGGGAAAAAGCAAGATTTTTTTTTTTTTTTTTTACAGAGATAGCAGAGGTTCACAAGTAATATCAAGTTATAACAGTGCAGTAAATGACCCCACACAAGAGTGCTAGGTCAAGGACAGAAAATATGCAAGTTTTAAGAAAAAAACGATTTAAAATTAAGTGCAAACAGGAAATTCAGCAAACAGCTTTTAGTTGTGCTCTAAATACAGCTACTAATACAAAAATCAAGTTTAACAAGCCAGAAAATGCTCAAGCTAGGCAGCTATGCAGAAAAACTTAGCAAATAAACAGAGAAAAAATACTTAAAATCTCAAAAGTGGCTCCCTTCTTCTCTCAGCATTTTTTCCTCTTGGAGGGTGCTTCACCAACAGCCAACAAGCCTGAAAAGATGCTCAAACCACGAGGCAACTAGGTTTTAAGAGAGGAAGATGAAGGAGTTATGGAAATGACCCCTAGTGGCCAATAAAACTACAGTTTCAAGTCAGTAACCACCTCTCCGGGGGGGCAGGGAAGCTGCTCAATGTTAGTCACTGCCACTGATGAACACAGAGACCCTCCTTCAGCCCAAGCAAAAATGGCCTCACAGAAACTTTCAAACAGTTCAGGAACAGCAAGCCTGTAACTGAACTTTTAACTCTCAGAAAAGTGGGAAAAAGCAAGATTTTTTTTGTGTTTTTTTTTACAGAGATAGCAGAGGTTCACAAGTAATATCAAGTTATAACAGTGCAGTAAATGACCCCACACAAGAGTGCTAGGTCAAGGACAGAAAATATGCAAGTTTTAAGAAAAACGATTTAAAATTAAGTGCAAACAGGAAATTCAGCAAACAGCTTTTGGTTGTGCTCTAAATACAGCTACTAATACAGAAATCAAGTTTAACAAGCCAGAAAATGCTCAAGCTAGGCAGCTATGCAGAAAAACTTAGCAAATAAACAGAGAAAAAATACTTAAAATCTCAAAAGTGGCTCCTTCTTCTCTCAGCATTTTTCCTCTTGGAGGGTGCTTCACCAACAGCCAACAAGCCTGAAAAGACGCTCAAACCACGAGGCAACTAGGTTTTAAGAGAGGAAGATGAAGGAGTTATGGAAATGACCCCTAGTGGCCAATAAAACTACAGTTTCAAGTCAGTAACCACCTCCGGGGCAGGGAAGCTGCTCAATGTTAGTCACTGCCACTGATGAACACAGAGACCCTCCTTCAGCCCAAGCAAAATGGCCTCACAGAAACTTTCAAACAGTTCAGGAACAGCAAGCCTGTAACTGAACTTTTTAACTCTCAGAAAAGTGGGAAAAAGCAAGATTTTTTTTTTTGTTTTGTTTTTACAGAGATAGCAGAGGTTCACAAGTAATATCAAGTTATAACAGTGCAGTAAATGACCCCACAC
Organism: Protopterus annectens; assembly: GCF_019279795.1. Taxonomy (NCBI): domain Eukaryota; kingdom Metazoa; phylum Chordata; order Ceratodontiformes; family Protopteridae; genus Protopterus; species Protopterus annectens. The sequence continues at coordinate 327,037,479 of NC_056742.1, forward strand.
AAGAGTGCTAGGTCAAGGACAGAAAATATGCAAGTTTTAAGAGTAAAACGATTTAAAATTAAGTGCAAACAGGAAATTCAGCAAACAGCTTTAGGTTGTGCTCTAAATACAGCTACTAATACAGAAATCAAGTTTAACAAGCCAGAAAATGCTCAAGCTAGGCAGCTATGCAGAAAAACTTAGCAAATAAACAGAGAAAAATACTTAAAATCTCAAAAGTGGCTCCTTCTTCTCTCAGCGCTTTTTTTAGGGGAAAAGAAAAGTGAAAAGACCAAAACCAAAACTATTTTTAAGGGGGAAATGGGGAGGAAAATGCCCCAGTGGAAATAAAACTAAGCAAGAGAACCCCTTTCCCCGGGGGGGGGAATGCTCAAGATCCCCATAGAACACAAGCCCCCCTTACCCAAAGAAAATGGAAGAAATTTTTG
>NC_056742.1:327038406-327140906 GCF_019279795.1 Protopterus annectens
AAAAACTTTTTGCCTGAATCTTCTTGTGTTCTGACTGTGCTTCTCAAATATTTTGGAAATATAGAGTATATTTTTGAGCAGTTATTATAACTGTAATTGCCTTAATATTGCTACAGCTCAAGTGCTCTAGGTTGCACTGCATCTGAATTGTTTGTGTGTTTTAGCTGCTTTTCTGTATAAATAGACTTGTCTGTATATGTAGACTAGCTACTTATCCTGCTGTATTACTGCCTCTTAAATCATTTTTAAGTTGTGCACTTGCCTTGCTTCATTTAAAAAGTTTGAATTTGCTAATTTTGTAGAGTTTTATTACATTTACTGTTTAGGACTACACACACAAGTGTGTTAGCCGTTTCAGTGTTTATTTACTGTATTATTGCATTGTTTAGCCTGTTTAAAAAAAAAATACTATCTTGTTTGCTTGTTTCCCACCTTTCCTAGCCAGTCCATATCCCAGGCTTTGCTTGTCTCAGGACTTTATTTTCTGTGTTCAGAGCTATCCAGACCTTGCTGTGGCAGAGGAAAGTCCTACTGCTTACCAGTGGGACTGGTGAGCATTGTACTGCCTATCTAACACTAGAGGAGTGATTTCCAGCTCTGAAATTGTAAGTTTATTAGCCTTTTTGGGCTGATTTCTATCCCTTTCAACTTTCTGGCTTAAAAACGCATGTGTTTGCACATTTTTCGCATCGTGCAGCACTGCGAGGCTACAGTTAAACTATTCCAGTTGCCAGAAATTCTGCTCTTCAAATTTTCCCTTAGAACTAGCTGGTTTCTCAGTAGTAGCACTAAAATCTGAACCCCTGTGACTAGCACTTGCTGTAGAACCTGCTGGAAAGCACTAGAAAGCCTGAAACTGATACAAGCACTCAGCTCTCCTTGTCAATAAGGAGAAATTATTCATAGGCACTAAACAGCCTATAATTGCAAAGTACCTTGCAAAGGTAAGGGAAAACAGCTCTTAAACCTTACAAAAAAGCACCTAAACAGGCATGTCCAAGGGTCAGCTTCGGGTGATTTCTCCTGTCCACCTGATGAATCTGGGTATACTGGGGTAATGCGGCAACTGCCTCATGTACACAGACAATCCTCTCCTCCTACCACCCAACACTACAACCTGCGAGAGATGCACTTACATAGCTAAACTGGAAGCAAAGCTCTCTCCGGCCAAGATTGTGCTAGACAGTCAAGAGGAAAAGGTTAACACCTGCATTACACCTCAAGCAACTCATAGCCCTTCAAAACCCACACCATCAACACCCACACATAGCAACACTAAACCCACATATGCGGAGGCCCTTAACATTAACCTGCCCAAGCAACAAGGACCTCCGAAGCTGAAACGCAAACACCAATCACAACCAAAGTGACACATAGCTCACAACACCAGTGTGCCACCCAACAACAGCCCCTAAGGCAAGACAATGTACCCAACACTTTAGTCATAGGTGACTCTATAGTCAGGCACATTGGATGTCCCACTCACCAGGCTGAACAAGGAGAAAATTACAGTCAGCTGCCTGTTGGGTGACAGGATCCGCCACATAACACATGCACTCAAGTCACTCCACAACAAGTGCAAATATGACTCTGTCATTGTCCATGCTGGAGTGAATGACTTGAGACATACCTCCCTGGACTACATGAAAAGAGACAAGGAAGAGCTCTTGGATCATGTGACCCAGGCAGGTATGACCATAGCCCTGAGTAGCATCCTGCCTTCGCCCAGAATAATACCACAGTAAAAGGACAAAATGATTGACTTCAACAATTGGCTAAACTTCTGGTGTTATTCAAAGGGGATCCAGTATTTGTCTGCCTGGGAAGACATGATCAACAAACCACGATGCTTTGTCAGAGATGGTCTGCACCTGTCACCCCTGGGATTCAGGTTACTGGCTAAAGCTCTTGCCACCCCTATAGTGCCTTTTTTAGGCAAGGTTCAAAGGATAAAACCACCAACGTAACAGATACAAGCATGCAAAATCTGAAGGTAATGTTACTCAATGCTAGAAGTCTAAACCTCAAAATGCACTCTCTCGAGGCACTCCTAAAAATGGAGAACATCGATATCTGTGCAGTAACTGAGACCTGGTTCAAGACTCCAGAGAGCACCCCTGCAATACCAGGCTACAATTCTTACCACACTTTTCGGCCACAAGCCCAAGACCAAAACACTAAAGGTGAAGGAGTGTCCATATTCACCAAGGATATTCACACCTCCAGGCTAGTTGCCCAACACAATGCATCTGAAATTCTCCAGGTGCAACTAACACTAGGTAAGACTGCAATCTAAATTGTAGCTTGCTACAAATCCCTCGCCATGCCCCAAGATTCTCACTACACCTTTCTAAACATACTGGAAAATATTAAGATACAACCAAACATCCTAATACTGGGTGATTTCAACTACCCTGCAATTAAGTGGGAAAACTACTCGAGTACCAACTCTTTTTCCCAATGGTTCTTGGAATTCCTAAATTCCAATGTCCTGGATCAACTAATCCATTGTCCCACCAGGGGCTCCAATATCCTAGACCTGGTCATTACCAGCATGGGAGATAGATGCTCCACACCAGTGGTCACCCCCTCATAGATCAGGCCTGACCATAAGCAAATCACCCTTGACATCCACATCCCACCCCCCAGTAAGTAAGCCTCCTTAAAAAACATCTCCAAAGCCAACTTCATGCTACTAAAGACAGAAGTGACAAACTTCATGACACCCATGCAGACGGGATCTGGAAGTTCGATTGCAGAATCCTACACTAAGGCACTGTACGAGCACATCCACTTGTGCATGAATTATGCCATCCCAAATAGAACCAAAATGCTTTTCCCCAAAAAAGGAAGCCAATCTGGTGGTCCCCTGCTATAAACAAACTATACAACAGAAGGAAGAAACTGTTGCAGAAAAGAGGAAAATCCCAGGATGCAAAAAACTCCCTCACCAGCCTCAGTAAGAAGCTGAGATCCCTCATAAAATCCTCAAAAGCTAGTTACGAAAATAAAATTGCCAAAGATTCCAAAGACATCCACAAGGCATTCTATAGTTATGTCAAGAATCTAAATGGCAATGTTCAGATCTGCCCTGAGCTACAACAGAATGGCATTAAATATACTGATCCCAAGGATATTGCCAATATTGTGGCAGATCGATTTAGTGCCAATTTCACCCCCCTCTAACCCCCTAAAGGGCCCATCTCAATACCAAAAGATTGCCAAATTCCAGTAATCACGGCCACACAGGTAGAAACCACACTCTCCAAAGCTAAGAATACAGCATCCATGGGACCAGATGACATCCCAGGCTGTGTACTACATGAACTACAAAATGAACTTGCACCTCACTTAAGTGTCATGTTTAATCATAGCCTCACCTTGGCTTTGTGCCCACTGAGTGGCACACAGCTACTGTTATCCCACCCCACAAGGGAGGATCTGCCTTGGATCCCGGGAACTACCGTCCCATCAGTCTGACAAGCCTGATCAGCAAGGGCATGGAACGCATTATCATGGAACTTATAAACAAAGACATTGGCAACCTTCAAACACTGGACCCCACCCAGTTTGGGTTTGTGAAGGGACGATCTTGTCTCCTGAATCTGATTGACTTCTTCAAATCAGTCTCCAGAGCTGTGGATGATGGTAAGGCAGTCCACACAGCCTATCTGGACCTTTCCAAGTCCTTCAACACCATCCCCCACTCTGGAATCATAGATAAACTTACTAAGCTGGACATAAATCCCTACGTCACTCGATCGGTTGCCAACTGGCTTACTGACAGAACCCAGACTGGAAAAGTAGCCGACTTCAAATCCAGCTCCAGACAAGTGACAAATGGAGTACCTCAGGGTTCAGTCCTGGGACCACTCTTGTTTGGCACCTACTTCTCTGAAGTACAGGTCAGCACTAAGGGACTCTGGCTAACAAAGTGCGCAGATGACTTCAAACTGGGAGCCATTATTGAATCCCCAAATGATGTGGATATTCTACAAAAGGGCCTTACAGAAACAGATGCCTGGTGCCAGAGCCATGGGCTCAAGCTTAATGCCAAGGAATGTATAGGTATCCCCTTTGGAAAAAAACATGTACCCATGAATTACCACATAGGTGGCAGGACACTAAACATTGAAAGTGTGATGTGAGACTTAGGGACACAGGTGTACAGTGGTCTCACTTCGATAACCACATCGCCACAACAGTCAGGTAATCCTTCTATGTGGCACACCTCATCACTAAGGGCTTTTCATCCAGAAAAAAGGAGGTCATTGTCCTACTGTACTCATCCCTCATTAGACCCATTATAGAGTATAATGCCCCATTTGGTATGCACCTCACAAGACATCTGCAACAGCTGGAAAGGCCACAGAAATACCTCACTAAAAGAATCACAGGCCTAAAGCAGATGCCATATGCTGACCGTCTAAACAAACTCCAGCTATACTCTGTGGCATATCGTCTACTCAGAGGCAATCTCTGTTTAACATGCAAATCTATGTCAAACACTGAGCTGTTGGACATGCTCCACTTAAAGAAATCCCAATCCCTCAGAGCCACACGCTCCAGGGATCTAAACCCTGTCATCACAATGAACAAAACATGCTGGAAGGATTGGTTCCTCACCCAGAGACTCCCCATACTCAGGAATAGACTGCCCATACATGTTAAGCAGAGTGCCTCATTGGCCCTCTTCAAAAGGAACCTTGATGATTGGATGGGGGGTAGGAAATTCACCCCGGGGATCATGTCAGTCGCCCTGCTAGACAGGGGTCCAGAGAAGTAAATATTGTGGGAAGAAATATCCAGGGAATTGTTATGGCTAGGCTTGCATAGGCCCTACGGCTGATAGCCTAGTGCCAACCTATGAACCTATGAACTAGAAAGGGGAGGAGCTATGCTCAAAACCACAAAAACTGTAACTTTAGTTAAATACGCTGCCCTGGGTGCTAAACCGCCATTATGAGAGTCCAATCAAGACAAAATAAAGTGTAGAAAAAAAAATATTTCAATGCATTGGCTGCATGACAGCTTACTTAATATCTAGATGGAAACAAAAAGGTTGTGAGGCATGACAAAATAAATTACTTTTTAAATAAATTACTGGAATGCCAGTCAACTCAAACCACTTCTTTTTGCACTGCAGTTCTAATTATAATTTATATTCAGCTTTAGTAAAGTACCAAGTAACATGCTGAAAGTAGCTATCTCTGTGATAGCCCCACTTGTAAAAATGTTTCTTATCCAAAAAAGACCTGCTGCCTGACAACTGTCTACTTGTTTCATGGGGAAAACATGATCAAAGTTAAAAATGAAAAGCAAACAAGAATCAAGCTCAACATACATTTCTTAAAGGATTACTGTACAGGTTATGGACCACACATGATATATTGGCATTCTGTTTAGTTTACGGGTAAAGCCTGCAGAGATGACTGGAAGTCTCCAACAAGTGTAATGAGCTTCTTAAAATAATGCAATCCTGTCCTTTATTACAAATACTGTCATATGCATTTCAGTACCCAAGGTGTATACATTATTTAGTTATGTAAGTATTATCTGCATGGCAACAACAGAAAGGCTTTCAATGCTGGCAGTTCTTTAACAGTATGCTTATTAAAGCTTACTTGCATCTTACAATCTCATACAAGCTTACCTGATGGTTATTAAAGCATTGCTACTTAAACACAGAGCAACAGGCACTTTCTGAGTAATAATAAGCATAAATCAACAGTACAAAAATATGACAGAAACCAGACCATTCTGCAAAATCAAGGACAGATGAAAAGCCACTGTAGTACTTGTGTCTACCTTGGATGGGGGGATACTCTGCACATGTACACTGCATAACTGCTCCTTGCCTTGCTCGGACACATCCAGAGTCACTACATGGGGGAGTGGGTGCAACAAGTATGTCACAATTTGAAATGTCTCTGGCTGACTGTGATGGCCCTGACACATTTGCCATACCTCTCAATCTCAGAGCAAGAAATCTGGACAAAGTCATATATAGAAGTGGGACAAAGGCCCAAAAATAAGGACAATTTTTAAATATTGCTCTTATAAACTTAGAAAGATAATAGTAGGTCTTGCATTAGTATGAATTTTCTGAAGGGTATGAAATCTGAAACTCAAATGTCTGTCATTATTTTCTAATTTCAGTGTTTAATGATTTGCCACTAATTTGCTAAAAACATAATTTTTATGAAAAATGGACCAAAAATGTGATGCAAAAATATAAAATAGCCACACAATACAGCTGGGAACCTGTCAAAGAATGGACACTTCTTTAACATTAGTACTGCTAACTCGAGCAGCTGACAAAATAAAATAATCTATATGTATTTCTGAAATAAAAGTAATCTATAACTTTGATTATTACAGTTATTTCTTAATTGTAAACCCTCCACGTTTTCTTCCAAAATAGCTATTTTGTGGAGGGATTATTAGGGGAAGAGCAACATTTTCAGCCAAAATCGGGGACAGTTGAGAGGTTTGGCTATGCCTAATTCTATAACACAATTTATTTGCATGTACCTCTCAACCTGTTAATGCAATAAATCTGGACAAGGCCAAATATATTGAGGGAACATATAAACAGTACTAATAATTGCTCTTGTATAAACTAAGACAGCTGATAGAATAACAGGTCTTACTTTAGCATACATTTTTCTGAAGGTTATGAAGTCAGAAACTCAGTGTCTGTCATTATTTAGTGACTTAATTCCTGAATTATTTGCCAGAAAACCACAAATTTTACGAGGAACAAGCCAAAAATAAGAAGCAAAAAATCTATTCATTCTGTGAAAATCTGGACAGTTGGGAGGTATAGTTCAGTCGGGGCTGTCTTTGAGTTTGCCACCCTTCCCCCTCACAAAATCATGGTCGAATGGAGCATCCCCCCTGCAGCCGATCCAATGAACCATTACTTGGCTATTTCACCCCATTTACCATAAATACTAATGTGCATACTGCTTTACTTTTATGATGATTTGGACTTAATTTGAAAGTTTTATTTTGCATTTTACAGCACAAACAGTAAGACATCTGCTAAACAAAGCAATGCAGTCTCACAATGATAGACTTAGCATTAAAACTTATCTGCCCTTGAAACTCACATTCATTGAAAACAGTATTGAAACCCACATTCAAAGAAAATACATTTTGCCAGTGGCAGATACAGATTAACTTTGGGTTGTTTTAAAATCACAGGCCCCTTGCACATGAAACATACATGTGCTTTTTGATACACCTTCCTGATTGTACTAAATTATATTCCTTGTACAATACAGTACAGTTGTTAGATGGCGTTTTAAATTTATTGTTTTGAACATTTTTCCAGTAAACAATGAAACAAAACGCATGCACCAATAATGACAAAACTGCCCAATTCAGAACATTTTTCCAGTAAACAATGAAACAAAATGCATGCACCAGTAATGACAAAACCGCCCAGTTCAGAACATATCCATAATAAAAGTCTACTCCAACTTCTACAGTCCACCATTATCAGTAAATATGCACAATCTCTGAAGAAGTAAAAGTCATCTAAATAATTCCACATTAAAGAAATCTGTAACTAATGACGAGGTTGCTGCTAGCAAACAACTTTATATTTCATTGTTTCATCTACAAAAAGAGTGCCTGTTGCCCTTGAGGAATAAATTGCCTATGTTGCATTAAAAAAATGATAAGCTAGTAATATTGCAATAGGGAATGGATGGCAAACTGATAACAGGTTCATAGTTACTAGGTATCTTTGCCAAAAAGGACTGCAGCATCAACCCCCTTTACAACACAGTACAATATTAGCAATGCATCTACCTACTGTGGGAGTAGAACCAACAGTCTTCTGCATCAAAACCAAGTACACTACCTGTTGGGCTATTAACAATGCACGCAGACTCAGCATAAGCAGCACTAAACCTTTGCTCCCCTGCAGCTCCCAGCTTCTTGTAAAATCTGCTTGACACTCAGCTGTATCTCTGAACTTTGCAGCACAAGAAATCTAGAAAAAGCCAAAATATATTGGGGCGGGGGACAAAAGCCCAAAAACCAGGGACACATTTTAAACATTGCTGGTATAATGTTGATAAGTTGATGGAATAAAATGTTGTGCTACCACCATACATTTCATTCTCAAATATTGAACCCAGGACCCTGTGCAAAACAGTCAGAGCAACATACCACTATGCCAAATAATATGTTTTATGAAAGAGAGGAAGACTGAAACTTAAATGGCTACCATTTAGTGAATTCAGTTCTCACCATAGCTGTCAACCTCTTAGCACAAAACACCTGAACAAAGCCAGTAATGAGGGAATACAGCTCCCAAACATATTCAGTGAATTCAGTTCTCACCATAGCTCTCAACCTGTTAGCAAAAAACACATAGAGAAGACAAAGCCAGTAATGGGGTAATACAGCCCACAAACATATTCAGTGAATTCAGTTCTCACCATAGTTCTCAACCTTAGTACAAAAAACCTGGACGAAGCCAATAATGGGGGAATACAGTCCCAAAAATAGGGTCAAATTTCAAAATCCATCTTATAAACTTCAAAAATTGCTAGAATAAAAGGTCCCATGTTACCATGTACTTTCTGAAGAATATGAAGTCTGAAATTCAAATGCTTGTCATTTTTATTTAACATTTGTTAACCAGGAAAGTCTGACTTGGAACAAAAGCCAATTTTCAGCAGAGGCCCAGGGAGAAACACTCCAGACACATGTCTTTGTAAGATGGGAGGACACCAGACTAAACCCAAACAAACATAGGGAGGACATGCAGAATCCACACAGAAGGCACCCCAGCCAAGAATCAAACCAGAGAACCTGTAGCTGTCAGGCAACAATGCTACCAGTGCACCACTGCACCACTGACTGTGTCAAGAAACAAAAATACAGAAACTATAGATTTTATGAGGAATAGAACAAATATGAGGCAAAAATCTGCAAATATTTTGCAAATAGTGGTGCATAGGGAATTCAGGCTCTTGCCACTTGGGCCCAAGGTACAGGGTTCAAGCCTTATTCTCTACCCACCACCATGTAGCAACTGGGGCACACACACACACACACACACACACACACACACACACACACACACACATATCCTCAACAGACAGAAATCATCCATTGCAGTTGAGCTCATCCATATAGAAAGTCTCTTGCAGCAGCTAAACGTCTGTGATGTTCCATCCATATAGGAAGTCCAGCTCTCCTTCCTGCGAGAGCACCAGCCTGCAGATGTTGCAGCCTGATCCCCTTCCTGTCTATGTTAGTTGTAACTGCATAGACTTCTGGGAAATTTGCAAATTCAGTGTTGTCTTCCTAATTCAGACTGCTGGTGAGACAGTCTGGATTCTGTGAGCATGCTCCAGAGTGGTTCACCAGCAGTCTGAATAGCAGGAAATGCTGTGAGTGCACATGCGTGATGGTCTGGGACTTGTTTAATTTTATTTTGTTATTTTCAGTTTTTTTTTTTGTTTTATTTCTGTTTATTTTTCATTTTTACAGCTGGGGGGCTGTAGTCCTGCAGTCCAATAGCACGAGCCACCCCTGATACCTGGTATGTAGCACATCAGTTGCAACATGTGATGTACATAGTCAGGGGTGAATAAACTGGGCACACAGACCTGGGCACACAGGTTTACACTTAATATGCCTAAGATAACCCTGTCTATATAGTGGTATGGCAGGAATCATATGGCATAGCTGAGGCCATAGTCTCCTATACATGACATGCTCATAGCCTCCAAGTACTCTACCCTCAGCATGCCAATATCTGAGTGCAATGGCCACTTAGTGACGTACCTTTCCAAGCAGTACTGGCAATTGCACACAACAGTATGGCTCCTCACAAGGTCACTTCATGAGTCCAGTATGTGTTCTGTGGGGATAGTCTGCAGTGAGTGTCATTGTCACCTATGGCATATAGACTATGCAGAGGTGATCTATGCCTTACATACAGGGTGATGTGTGATCCTGATTTATTGCATATGCTGCCTATCTGTAGAAGGCATAATAGATGGATAACCCACTGTAAGGACAGTAACCTTGTATGTGACTTTGGTACTACATTATTGTGGAATAGATTTGTCTAACAGACTTAAACATACCCTTGAAACAGAACCCTGCCTAATGGCACACAGAGCACCTCAGTGCATCTCACCACATGCCATCTGTATGAATGACTGGGCGACCATTATCTCAACACAGGGCATCTGCCTGTGTCCCACGTGGACTGGGACAATATGTGCTGATCCTGTAACTATGGATGTAAAGATATTTATGATTTTGAGGGCTGTATACCCATTATGCTGGTGATGTTCAAACATCCTATGGTTTCATAACATGATGTAAAATGCCCTAACAGTCTCACACATAACCATGGCTATATTGAGGCTAGCACCACTTCCAATCACTGCATGCAGGACATGCCAAGGCACACACGTAGTGCAAGTTGGCTGTATGTAGATGAGAACACTTATCTATGTAATGGTACACACTACAGATCACAGTACATGATGCATGCTACACACCTCATGTCTGCTAGTACTATCAGTTCAGGACATAGTATGCTTAATGACATCAGCAGGCCTTGTTGTGGTCAGTCCATTGGGGGCACATCACATGCTACAAATAAAATACTGCAAAACCATACCTATTTCTGTCTTACCAAGATGATCATATTTACAACATAGGGACACACATACCATGGAGCCTGCAGTGAGATTAAAACCACTACCTATCTAGTCTTATACACTGTAGACCACAGTATTAATAGCACGTGCCATAGCTTAAGTCCTGAAGCTACACTGTCAGCTGGTAGTCTTAAAGTGGATGACATCATCAGTCATCAGGCCTTCTAGAAGGGGGCAGAGTGGAAGCCAGCAGCAAGTTACAGGGCCAAATATTGCATAACCATTGTTGGTGGATAGCTCATGAGGGCATGGCAGTTGTTTTGCAGGGATGTACACACATATGCATGCGCGCGCACGCGCACACACACACACACACACACACACACACACATGACCTAAATAGCCTGCAATGAAATTAGAACCCCTACCTATCTAGTCTTACACACTGTAGACCACAGTATTAATCGCATGTGCCATGGCTTAAGTCCTGATGCTACACTGTCAACTGATAGTCTTAAGATGGATGATATCATCAGGCCTTGTAAAGGAGGGCAATGTGGAAGCCAGCAGCAAGTTACAGGGCCAAAAAGTACATAAACACTGCAGGTGAATAGCTCATGAGGGCATGGCAATTTTTTTACAGGGGTATACACACACACACACACACACACACACACACACACACACACACACACACACACACACACACACTCACACACACGCTCACACTCACATGCACCACGTAGCCTGGAGTGAGATTAAACCCCCCTACCTATCTAGTTGTATTCACTATAGATCACAGTACTTATTGCACATGCCACAGGTGGAGTCTGCTGTATATGTGATTGCAGGCACAGTAATTGTGCATTACACAAACTAGGCTTGTGTTGAATAGCATCTGTGGTCTGCTGAGTGACGTTGCTTCATACTTTTATCTGCATCTAGTATTCTAGCAGTGGGATAACTATTATACTAGACATGTGTGTACATTTACCAGTATGGCCATATGTGGCTGCTTGCTGTTAGATGTGCAAACTTGTGGGCAAGAACAATGTGCCCTGTCCATGCATGTGTTGACAACATTATACATTACACCACCTGTTCACCTGCATCTCTTTACATGGTGACATCCAGCAGGCACAGGGGTCTATAGGTAATTGGATTATGTAATGGTGTGCCCTTAGTTTGGATCCTTTGAGAAACAGTATGGATGTGTGATAGTGCAGATTTGCTTACCACTATTAGGGTATGTAGGACAATACAGACATCCTCACACATATGTCTGTAATTAACAGGGATGTATATATAAATGTAGCGGTGCGTATATGATATTTATATGTGCTATGTAGATATATGGGAAGAGTCTATGTATCAGTGTGATATATCTATCAGTATATATCTATCTGACACTACATAGCGATAGATATACTATGTATGTGAGAGATAGTGACAGATGGATATGTATATGTATATGTCTGTATGTATAGACATATCTATACATATGAGGTGGGTCTGCTGATGGGGCAACAGACTTGCGCTCATTTTAACTGTGTTTGGGCATGCTCAGTGTGACTGTCAGCACTTATACAGTGACTCCAGGCCACACTTACCTGTACTCCAATCCGGGATTTTATGTGTTACAGACTATACCTCTCAACTGTTCAGAGTTTCACAGAATGTCCAGAATTTTGGCTCATGGTCTGTTCCTCATAAAATATGTGGCTTTCTGGAAAATCACTTGGATGAACTTAGGATTGAAGTCACTAAATAGTGGCATACATTTGAGTGTCTGACTTCAAATCCTTCAGAAAATTGTCTTTGAAAATACCCTCTGTTATTTTAGCAACTGTTCACATTTATGAGACTGATATTTGACAAATGCCCCTATTTGTGGGCTTTTGTCCCCCCCATTTTGTTGGGCTTTGAACAGATTTCTTGCACTAGGAGGTTGAGAGGTATCTTACAGACATTGACATACGTCCCCATTTCTGTAGTACTGCACGCCACTCTAACTGTCCACAGCATTCCCCAGCAGTCTCTTGTACTTAATATGTGACTGAGGCTCATAATGTTACATCATATACAGACTAACAGTCTGTGAAAACACCAACATAATAACACCTCACATGCAACAGAGATGTCTACTTTCCAAATTAGAAGCATCGACACCATCTCCCATGCTAACTTCCCTAGTCCACTGAGACACACAGGCTGCCAGACAGAGTGTGATGAAGTTCTATGTTACAGTCCTGAGATTGCCTGGTCTGCTGATATACCATTGCTGACTTACTGTTAAAACAGTTATATGGGAACACTGCTGTGTTGGGTGTGGGGGAACAAAAGCACATGATCTGCTGGAGTAGGCAGTAGTCCAAATATCATGTGACCCCACTGTTTAACAACTCCCTTGCCTGATGTAGTGTATATTCCAACCATGAGGCCTAGTGATTATCAGGGAACACATACTATTGGACTAAGTACCTGTAGTCCCATTTGGATGTTGCTCCTGTCCACATAGTCCACTATATCTCCTTGCATAAATGCATCAGATCCATGCATAACATACCATATTATAGTAATACTTACAAGTAGTGTGTAGGTTAGAGACTTACCTTGCAAATGCAGCAGTTGACAGGACTATAGTTCAGGGCTGACTCTGTATGATGCAGGCAGTACACAGCAAATACATGGATATGTAAAGGTTGCGTGGATTGTCTAGTTTCAACAATTTCACTATATGTATGTGAGTTGGAGTAACGTGTCAATCCCTATGGCTCTAGGTTGTCAGTGAATGTGCTATGCGTTGTCCCTTAGCCAAAGCCAGAGCATACTGGACATGCCTACATCTGTCTACAGGGACATCATCAAGGGGTTCCTCCTCTGAGCCCTCCTGTGACTGTGGCAACATAGGCACTGGTGGGGGTCTGTGTATCTCTTCCCTTTGCTGATTCTGCTGCAGCTGTTTCTGCAAGATCATATTGCGTAGCATGGCACATACTATGAAGATATGGGCATATGTGGCTGGAGAGTACTGCCGAGCTCCACAGATGTATCAAGGCACCAAAACTGTGACTTCAGAAGCCCAAACACACACACTCTATGATGTTCCTAGTTTGTGTGCGCCTCATTATGACATTCTTCAGTGGGTGTGTGTGCATTTCTGATGGGTGTCATCATCCACAGTTTCAGTGCATAGCCAGCATCCCCCAGTAAATGGTTGTGTGGGATGCCCCCCCAGCAAACATCTGGTACACCTGTGATGTATGCTAGGTATAGGAGTCATGATAACTGCCAAAGCTGCCAGCACACACTTACATAATAATGCCCTGGGCATTGCACATGACCTGGCAGTTGATGGAGTAGTACCACTTGCAGTTGATGTAGATTCTACCCTCTTCACTGGGGGGTGACTTGATGTGTACATGAGTGCAATCTATGGCACCCAGTACCTCAGGGTAGTGTGTTACATGATAGAAGTGTTGCATATTGCTGGCCCTCACCTTAGAGATGAAATGAAAAGAAGTGTACTCACTGGCATGTGGCAGCATGGCATCCAAGAACTGGTGGAGTACCCTGGAAGCAGATGCCTGTGAGACCCCCATCAGGTCCCCAGTTGGTCTTTGGAAAATACCTGTCGCTAGTATCCTAAGGGCTACACATGCCTTTGTTTCCACTGGGATCACTTCCCCTCTGTTGGCTCTGGGTCTTAGTTGAGGGCAGCAGAGCTCAGTGAGATCTTGTAGTATGCCCCTGTTCATCCTGTAGCGCTCTACAATATCCATTTCATGTCCCCCCAGAAGGTTACCCTGGCCCTGAACACTCTTCTTCTCTATCTAGGCTTACTGTCAGCAGCAGCATTGACTTCAGCATCTAGCACATACAGATGTAGCAGACCTGCAGCAACACCTAGCATTCACTCAGTTAAAATTACCAAGTCTGTGCTCCAATGGTGCACAGTATGTGGAAAAATCAGATTGTAGGGTGTATGCATACTCTATAGTGCTCTGCTATAGGTACTGACTGTGTGATTGGCTACCTATGATGCATTCCACCTGCCTAGAATAGCATTAACATAATTTAATGGCCCTAGTTTAAGTTAAACAGAGGTCAAAACTAATTAATATGTCACTGGGTTTTAGATACAATCATCACTGCGGTGTTGTGTGCAAATGTGCACCCCGCAGGTAAACAAAGCTTAGCAATCAGTGTACATAGCCTCACAGACTTCCACGTTCAGCATAGTAGCATGCTGCGCAAATATGTGGAAACATGCTTCCCTTAGCTAAACAAAGTTTAAGAAGTGAGACCACACATCCCCCTGCAAGGATATGCTCAGCACTGCGGTGTGCTGTGCAAACAGGCTGAAATAAGCTTAGACGTCATTGAACACACCCTGCCTTGATGTCAGCTACCTCCTCTGTAAACAACAATATGGTTCTCTGCCTACACGAAGGGGATATGAGGACATGATCACCCCTTTGTGCTATTCAGTAACTCTACCTCATTTGCATAGGGATCTGTGTTCACATCCTGGAAACTACATGCTTCAAAGCCTTACCACTGTAGCAAAAACACCAATGCACCATTGCAGATACTCCACTCAGGGTCCTGTAATACATTTCTGTCACATCATATTCATTTTGTTTTTTTCCACTTTTTTTCATTTTTTTATAAAGCATGTTTGCTCACTGAGGCACGCCACACAAACATGCCCAGATTATTAAAAAAAATAAATTTAACTTATTTCCTTTAATTTGTCAGGCACACAGAAGATAGTTTTGCTCATATCTGTATGTGCTATGCCATTTCTGTCCATCTGTCTACATTTTTACTTCCCCTTTTGTCTGTCTATAGTCCTGTACACAGACTTTTTCCATGTACATTATGGACACTGACACAGGGTATGCAGACTTGCCTATCTGCCTGCTGGATCACTCTACCTGCCTCATTTGCAAGATATTCACCTGCATATGAAGTGATTTGCAAGCCATGGAAGTTTCCGTGTTGGCACACTCGTGTGCTGCTCAGAACTGCTGAATCTAAAAATGTTCACAGCTTTGTTAGCAGCACGGCCCAATGCCTACAAAAAAAATGTGTAGGCTTTATTAAATCCCCCCCCCATAGAATTTTTTCCAGATATTAGGAACAGTGCTTTCCTGAATGGATTTACTGAGTAATATGGAAATGGGGAAAGCTATAGAATTAGCAGCCATTTTTAGAAATTATGAAGAGGTTATCAACTGATGGAGGAAAAGTTTTAAGTTTTGAGAGACGGGACTTGATGTAGGTTATAGAAATAGGTTTAAGAGGTAAGGCAGTAGAATGGGTGGACATAGGAGGTGTAGGGTTACTGGTATTGTCATTTTTTTGGTCAGGGTGTGGATAGAATTAATGAAGAACGAATTAAGGAAGGTAGTGGTGTCTGTGGGAGAGCTACTAGGACAGGTGTTAGAGGAAGATGGGCATCCAGGATTTAGTAGTTTGTTTACAGATTGCTAGAATTTTTGAGGGTTATCAAGTATTTTTTGGAAAAAGTTTTGTTTGTCAAGGGTGTCCTTTTTTGGTTAAGTTACAGAGCTCTCTGTAGGTTCGAAGATAGATGGAGGATTTGAATTTCTTCCATTTCTTCCATGCATTATCTTTCTTATTCATAAGTGTTTGGGTGGCTTGAGTAATCCAGGGGGCAAAATAAGTTTTGAGTCTTATTTTCCTAATTGGTGCCAGGGATTTGAGTGTTTCTAGAAAGATGTTGTTAAAAGCTAGGGCTGCTTCCTCTAGGGGGGATTATGGAGGAAGGACCAGTTAATTGAAGAGAACAGATGGTTGAAAGTGTCTGGATTAAAATTTGAGAGTTTACAACAGTCTTTGAAAATCCAGAGTTTGTGTAGCTGGGGAGAATGTCTAGTAATGAAGGTGGGATGGTGATCGCTAAGGGTATCGTGCAGGGTAGAAGGGTTATGGTAGAGATTGGGATTGGAGCTAAGGACCCAGTCTAAGTTGGTGTTTTTGTTTAATCTGGTTGGATTCATGATAAGCTGGGTAAAACCATAGAGATTAATGGAGTAGTTTGGGGAATCCGTGTCAAGGATGTTACGATCAATGTTTACATTATCCATGTCAGTGGTTTCATAAAAGATGGTATGAGTGATCCAAGAGACAAAGTGTCCAAGGATAGGGATGTTATTAACTATATAATTATAGTAATATTAGTAACTTCTTGCAAAGTCACATCTACTTCTCCAGTTTAACTTCTTCAAATGTTTATTTTGTATTTCTTTTTACACCTTGAATGGAATGAATACCATACAAAATCAGGGTATAAGTAAAGTTCATGATATCAATATTGCTTCAGTCTTTGATGTTAACCAAGAGTGCTCATCTCAACACCAGCAATGTACCCAGAATTGCCTCCTTCTAGAGTTCATATGCATACCTGTATTGGTAGTATATTTAAATACAACTGCAACTTTTTTCTTTTTTGTTTGTTAGTCATGTTGCTCTTATTAATACTGGAAGTGTCTTGGCGGGCTGCCCATTAAAATGCTGGCACGTGTAATGCCGAGTGCCGACATGTTGAAAAAAAAATTAAAAACCCCACCAAAAATGCAATTCAAGAGCAAATATCTCCTTTATTTATTTATTTATTTATTTATTTATTTATTTATTTTTGCAGGCAGAGGGACAATCCAACCCTGCACCCCCACACCCCCATACTTATACATATTAGCTTCAAGATTGCCATACCTCAGAGAAAAGGGAATATTCTGAGAAATGGCTATTGTGGACTTAGCATAGATAAATAATTTGTTTCATCCATTCAGTCTCATCATCCTGGCACTTCCAATGGTTGCCATCTTGGTATCTTTCTTTTCCATTATAGTAATCGTTAAGCACAAACATAGCATGAAACTTTTTTATAAACTTAAAGTCATTGTCATACATAGTTAATTTACTTATTCTTATAGCCTGGCTTTGCTAATATTCATTTTCTTATTGTTTTGAACAGTAAGTTACACAATGTAGTAGTATATTGATATAACATGACTTTCTGAAGGAATAACATGATTTTCTGTATAATATTGTTCCAAATTGTTCTTAAAATAATCTTAATAGATTTCTATATCCATAAAATGAATACAATTTTTAGAGGTATTTACTGTAATGGTTAATTACTCAGTTGAATAATTAATATATAGAGAGGATTCAGCCAATAAAAGAACTTTTGCTTTTTATGAAAAAAAAAGATCAAGTCAAGCATACAATACACAATTATATTAAGATGTATAAAAATACTTTTGTTCATAATCTGTCATAAGTAAATTAGCAACAATAGGGTAACTACAGACTCACTTTTTATGCCTGTTCCCTGTTAAAGTACTTCTCAAAGCAGAAAATATTTATCTAAAATTGAATGTAATAAATTGCATCACATATTAGCTTGTCACTATTTATTAGCTATTATTATTATTATTTTCAATATAGCACAAGACATAGATTATCCATTTACTCTAAGGTATCACATTATATCTTTATATCTATATCTGTATCTGTATCTATATGTGTGCATCATGCCAAAATTCAGCTCCCCACAAATAATCCACATAAACATAATGACTCCCAATCCAGTGACAGTTAGGGATGGACTTTAACATGGCTCCTGTAGGGGAGCAAGTTTCCTGCTGCTCATTTGAAAAGGATGTTAACATAGATCTGAATGAGGAGGTAAGACCCCCATTCTTCCATTCCCAAGTTTTGCTGAATTGGGAGATTTTTTTTTTTTGTCAAGTATCCATGGTTGCTGAATTGCAGCTTGATAAGACAGATGGACCTATAAACAGTAATAGGCAGATGCAGCTCAACACCACATTTTCCCTTAGAAAAAGCATTGGCAGACTTTGCCAATCCTGGAACTAAGACATAGCAGTGGGTGGAAATTCAAAATGTTTTGCAATATTTAACATCTTATGCAGAAATGGTTTAAAATTTAACAGCCATTCCTGCTGGACAGTGTTATAAAGGTGCTTAAAGGATCAAAATCATCCTGTCCTCGGGTAGCCATGTTAAATCTGTTGAAGCATGACTATAAAGTCCTTATGTCTACATCTTTCCTTTACCAGACCTTGCACTGGCATGTGGTCGTTTTTATACACCCAGTGTAAAGTTAACACCACATAGGGTCATTCATCAGGTCTCACTCTGGGAAGTGATAATGGTAACAGATCCAAGGTACAGAAAATAACAGTTTCTTTGGCTAGCTATCCCTCTGGCAGGTGGTCATAGTTCATTTAATTTGGGCATATGGGATAAGTAACCAGCACTCAGAGCACACAGCTGAAGAGTTTCAGTAACAGTGCCTTGCAGTGCAGAAAATGTAAAATTCTTTAGTATGCCAAGTGAAATATTTAACACAGTGCTACAATTACTGGTACATAAAAGTATCTAGAAAGCAAATTCTCTGGTAAAAATGTCCTTGGATAATAATTTAATAATTGTGTAGATGTCACTAGCTTACCATTCCTGGTGAAAATATGTCTCAGGATCTGTACTACCAGGACTTCCACTGGCAGATATAAAATTCAGGACAAAGACTCTATGGATCAAATATCTCCAGCCCTGGAGCTGATTGATTCACAGGAAAAACCCTCAGAAGTCTTCTAGACACCTGCACACTGACTTCTGCATATGACATATATAACATTATAAATATAAAATATCTTGGAAAACACATTAATTGTAGTAGTGTTTGCTAGGGTTGCCTTTACCAGATAATTTGCAATGGAAGAGAACAACAGAATTCCTTACAGATATAGTGCAGGTAGGCAATCCACTGAGAAGCATTCAGTGACAGCTAATAGTAAACAGGTGTCTCTTACCTCATGGGATATATAACGGTCAACACCCTTTGGGAGTAGAGAGTGTTCTGAGGAGTAGTCTCCATGGAGATGCACAGGAAAGATGAAGGCAGTCTGAAAAACCATCCATGAAAGCAGAAATGATTATTAGATGATGTTCTGTAAGCAAATTACACTTGCCGGTGTAACAAAAGGTGCTCAAGAAAGAACATAGGTATATGTAAGTTTAGCTTAAAGAACAGCTTTGAAAGAAACCTGTATTTTCAATGCATACTGAAATTATGTTACTCATTGACTGAACTATGAAAAAGAAACTGGCAGTCTATTAAAATCTGGGTGCCTTTTTGTGTTACTCCCCATTTTGTGTTTTCTTTGCAAATAAACCTCAATTAAATTAAAAAAGCAGGTTTTTGAAACTTCTTATTCTTATTACTAGAAGTAA
Source organism: Protopterus annectens (assembly GCF_019279795.1). Lineage (NCBI taxonomy): Eukaryota > Metazoa > Chordata > Ceratodontiformes > Protopteridae > Protopterus > Protopterus annectens. Next base: position 327,058,344 of record NC_056742.1, read on the forward strand.
CACTAAATGTTACTTTCTTTAAATCTATCTATATTTTATTTTAAAATCAACCAAACAAGGAACAAGCCAGCACTGGAACTTTAAAATACTTGAAAAATAATGAAGTGACCAGGTAGCCCTCGAAACAGAAGTTTAATCATTCTGAAATAATCAGTCACAGTTATATTTTATTTTCTCTCTCTCGGTATATATAGATATGAGCAAAGGGTAGTAAGATTACACAGACAAACCACTGAGTAAAAACTGCAAGAAAGACCCAAGCCAAGGAGGCATATGGAATATATATAAATACCTTAAGACTATATTAGTGCTTCAGCTACATGGCTTGTGACTAAGTCATGGGTAATGTCTTTAAGGGTACATTCAGACTAATAAAGCCAAACCCACTAGCTGCATACATGCCATGTTTCAGACTTTTTATGACCTTATCAGTACAGTCCTTTATATAATTTTTTTGTATGCGTGTGTATGTGCACGCGCGCTTGTGCGTGTGCGTGTGTGTGTGTGTGTGTGTGTGTGTGTGTGTGTGTGTGTGTGTGTGTGTGTATAACAGATAAACAAATATGACTAATGTCACTGAAAATTGCCAAAAAAGTCCTAAGATATCGACTCAGACCCCAAGAATGTTTTTCTGCGATTTTCTTTAAGAGCTGCAGTCCTTCTAGCTTGCTTATGTATTTATTTATTTAGAAAGATAAACTGTCCTTAATAAATATTACATATTTATTTGATTAGTTAATGTTTTATGATTCTTTTGTCATGGCCTAGTTTCATGGAGACTCAAACTGGCATTCATATTTATGGGGAATTTTGCCAGGACTCTGGATAAATGCCATACTCATTTCAGAAAAGTGTTGTACAAATTATATTCTTACTAAGACACAAGAGTATGGAATGGGTGGGCTATACATACATTAACTGCTTTTGATTTTATTTTAATATTTCATCTATTTTTCAGCTCTTCTTAAATAAAGTGGTTAATTTCAATAACCACAACGGAATATTTTAAAGATATATAATTTACCAACAACTTAAGAAGATGGAGCTTTATTTTAATATGTCATCCAAAGGACAGTACCCCAGGAGTAAAGAAACGTCTTATGCTGCATTACAGTATCAGTACTTGTACATGAATCCAAGTACACAGTGTAGTAATAGATCCTATAGCCATTTGCTCTTCAAGCATCATACTTGATTGGGCTACCTGTTCTCCCATTGTCATTGTCTCTTTATCGTGTCTGGCAATGCTACAGATAATAACCTGGAGCATGAAAAAGACACAGCATTTCCATGCTCTTTATGAATAGGATTTATCTCAAAAGAATAGTTATCTCTCAACAAGATAAAGTTAGAACTACAAAAAAATGGTGTGACTTCATATATCAACATGACACAGGGAAATGCAGAATGAAATATTTGAAATGACACTGAATTTACTAATAATGTTATAAAAAAAACTATGTTGCTAGCCAAATAGTGAGCCCGGTGTAGAGAATCACTGAAATCAATGAATGCAATGACAGCCACAATATTGGGTAGTGTTCTCAGAGTCGTGCACAGAAGAACAAAAGATCTAAAGGATTTGTTTATGCATAAGACAGACAGGCCATTTATTAATGATATGAATACAGAGATTATGCAGTACACAGGAGGGTAAAACCTGCATATATCCCATGACACGTAAAACATTTTTTTCCACAAGACTTACAACCTGTATCTATGTATATACTGCTATGTGTATATGTGAATACTTCTACATAGGAAAAATAAAAGATTAAAAAAATATATAAATGATATTAAGAAACAAATGTTGTGTTGAATGTTTTGATGGTTATGCAAATTCAAGATGCAAATGATTTGCATGATTATTTTTTGCTATAAAAAAGACAAATATGATGAAGGACTATGGGGATATGGGCAGACAGATATTATATAGCAAGCAGAGCTCAGGTGTATTGTGCCCTTTGACTGACAGATTTAGTTTAAAGCCTGTGTTACAAAGCAAAGGTATTAATTAAAGGAAGTTGCAGCTTTCAATGACAGCTGTCTTTACCATGTGATGTCACAGGATGATTTTAATGTTTTCTGAACTGTGTACATGCTACAACTTTAAAGTGTGTTTCAATCTGATGAAGCCTACTGGGAACGAACACCTACACTGTGGTGAATAAAATGAATTATATGAATTCAATGTACTACTTATTTGTTGTTATTAATAAGCACAGTATCTTGGGAGTGGCAGTTGATTTAATTATGTATGCTTTCACTTCAATACCTTTAGGGCAAATAATTACAATAGTTGAGACGATGTTTGGGGAACTTGGACTGCAAAATAAATAAAGAAAATATGTTTTGTAGGAATAAAAAGAATGACTGCAAGAATATATACAAAAATACCAAGAGTATTCAAAACGCAAAGGGCATTAAATATTGTTGCTTATTGGTAAATAGCAATACGGTGAAAGGTTGGTGTACATAGAGACTTATGTGTTTTAGAAAATCAAACGATCACTCAGGTTTATATATTTTAGGAGATTTTACTAAGTTTCTTTTCTAACATTTGGAAAATTAGTAAGAACAACTTAATTTTCATAAAGTTTTTATATGCTTTTACTGTATATTCAAAGCAAGATGATGACTTTTATAAACCCAGGTGAACAATATGTATACCAACAACTTCTAAAAAGACCGGTCTTTCCTTAAGGCTTATATAAGTTCTGATATATGTCTGTGTGAAATAATAACAGACAATATGTTAATGATTATGTACCACAGTACGTTATTTTACTAAACTTTAAATTATTACAATATGTAAAAATTATGGCAGAAAAAGCTAAACTGAAGGTTCACAGTTTCATAGTTTCATAAGTGTGTAGTAGGCTAATGACCACTAGGGCTGTTTTAAGCCTTGCCATGAATCCCAAATCTCTAATAAGTTCTGGTACCCTTAATAAGTGTAAGTGGGGGGCTTGGGAGGTGAAACATTTACAAGCAAGACAGGGACTTCCACAGGATCAATAGGAAGGAAAATTAATTAAGATTTAATATTTAGTTTTGCAAAGTTGGAAAGCTGCTGTAAAACTAGATTGATTTTTGTGTGTATGTCAGTGTATGTGTATGTGTGTGTCCTCCATGAGATCTAACTAATAGCTCTTTTATCTGTAGCCCATGGGCTTATTCATTCTTCCAGGAGTGAAAGCTAGGTATTACCAAACTAAATGAGACTTATCCAGCCTATTCACTGTTATTCTGGGGTCTGACTAACCCACTCATACTGCTAGAGATGAAATTTGGGCATTAAGGAGATGGCAAGTTTATTTGTCCTGTAGAAGTCCTTGCCCAATCCCTCCTAACCTTTTCCTATAGATAACTAGTATACCCACAATGGCTGATTGCACAGAGAATCAAATGCTTGATTCTACCTTCATTACCCCTGACTTAGCAGTACATGGAATGTTTAATAGTACAAGCCCTCTCAGGCTTCTTCTACAAGTAATTGTTTATCTACCTGCAAGGATCGCTAATGTGGTTGCTCAGACCATATTTCTCTTCTAGGATGGGTGAGCTAGTGTGAGCTGTTCAAACTATACCCCTCTTGCAACCTCTACAGCAACACTATAATTACTTGGGCATGGCTCATGTGGGTCATAGTCAGATCTTTTTCCTTCTACTTCGTAAGTATGGTGTGATGAAAGGAGGTACTGCCAGCACAGCTAGCTGGAATTTTGTAAATAAGTATATGTCATTTGTGACTATCAAACTGATTTATCCAAGATCCTTGTGTTACAAATGTATTAGAACTGTATGTCATTTGTATATCAAACTAATTTGTGCAGACATTCGTGTTGAAAAGGTATTTGTATCCACAGTGTGCCTTCCCGAGAGAACAGAAATGTACATGCACTATTGTAACTGTTTAAATGTATATGTTTTAACAGAAGAAACTGGATGGTTAACCTCAGTCCAGCAAACCTTAGAAAAATATCTGAAATTAAATCACTTTATAGGCTAGGCCATAAACATGTTATCTCACAGGTTTCAACTCAACCAAAGACACAAAGTTTGTACTAGGAAACATTTTGTATGGACTTTGTGGTGAACTAATTGCTACTCTGGAAGTGTGAAGGTATGCACTTGTTTTATGACTTCCAGCACCTGCCAAAGATCTGAGCAAATGCCCTTTTGTGTGGATTTTTACAGCTAGATGCTAAGTCCTGCCAGTTTCCTGCAATGGGGGTTCTGTATGAGAGCTAGTAGTCAGATAACCAGAAGTGAGGTCATTCTGGACGCTATCTCAGAAATAATGTTTTAGATATTATTTTGAGAAGTCTCTTAGTGAGACAGAGCATTCTGTACTCTGCCTTGGGCCTGACAGAAACGATAAGGACCACTCACCACATTGTCTGCCTTGCTCTATTAAGTAAGATATTATGGTATAGTAACTCACTTAGACACAGTCAGGAATATAGTGAAGCTTGGTTTAGATATTTTTTTTTCTTTATCTGTCTGAGCCTGTTCTGCAATGTTATTTAAAATATTTCCTGTGGTTTTGAACTCTGATGTCACTGAGAATATATACTTAGTATTTTCTTGTTCTTTTATTATTTATTTTAAATATATTTAAACCTTTCATTGTGGCTGATCTTTCTAGAGATATTTAAGTTCTGAGAGTACTTGCATATTTATTTGGTGATACTGTGTGGGCCACTCCTAATAGCATTGCTCTTGGTCAAACTACCATTTGTATTAATATTAATTTTACTCAGTATACTGGGTACCCTTGGAAGAGCCATTAAGTTGCTGTCAAGGGGTTCTGGTGGCAGTGGTAACTACCTCATAGTCTGGGCAGAAGGGGCCATACCCAATAAATCTGTGCCAGCCTTTCCCAGGTAGGTGTGTGTGTGTGTGTGTGTGTGTGTGTGTGTGTGTGTGTGCGTGTGTGTGTGTGTGTGTGTCTGTGTGTGTGTGCATGCGTGTGCATGTGTGCATCTGCATGAAACAAATCTACAAGAGTATATGTGTCAGCTACTTGGCCAGGGACACGAAGCACTGGTTGGACAGAGAGAGTGTTGGAGGACTTGGCTAGGGACACTGGCTAAAGACTTAATTCTATAGCTGTGTCAGTGGGGAGTCTTACTGGGGATCTGGAGAAAGAGGGAGAAACCAGCCCCAGAATGACTGTGGTCTCTGTGTGCTCTTAAGGGAAATTGCACTTGATGCAGAGAACAGCATCTGGAAATACTGTGTGTACCTGTTATCCTTCCAGTGAATGTTCCCCACAGGTGCCAGTGGTGAGTATTGAGGCTACTTGATTACCAGTCCAGTAGTGGGCCATCAGATATTTATTGGCTGGCAGTGACGGGATCACCACATCACATACTGGGATTCAGTGGTGTGGATATTGAACTCCTGTAGCCTGCAAATAGTAGTCACTAAATAAGGTGTTTGTACTCTCAAGAAGCCACATGGTAGACATTCAGAGTTTCAGATCACAATAGTTTTATTTATTTATTTATTTATTTATTTTTGTTAGCTTAGTTAGTCAGGGATAGCAGGCAAGGATGTCAGCAGAGGATTATGGCAAGTTGACATGGAGCCAGTTGGCTGAGATGTGCCAAGCCAAAGGACTGGTGCATGCCAATCCAACTAATGGGGAAATGATTGCAGCCTTAGTCAAAGCTGCATCACAGACCAGCAACCAGGAAGACAACCAGACTGGCCTTGGGGAATGTACCATTCTCAGAAAATGGATAGTTCATCTTTTCCTCAGAGGACTTAAAAATCCATCTGGAGTTAGAGACTTTAACTGGAGGCCAAACAGATGGAATTATAATCAGCAGGGGGACTGAGATGTCTGGAAGCCACAGAAAATGAGAGGCAGAAGCAACATGACAAGGAGATGCTGACTCTTCTCCCGGGTCATGGAGGCAACAGGGAAGGGAATAACCAAACCCCAGAAGCAATAAAGGTCAGTAAATTTCTTCCACAATTTACAGAGGGTGAAAATTTTGATAGTTTTATTTATATGTTTGAAAGGGTATGTAAACAGTATAATGTTGATCAAGGGCTCTGGGTACGGTTCCTGACCCTCTTTATTCCATGGTAAAGCTGTAATTTCTGTTTCTAAATTGTCTGATATTGATTGTCTAAACTATAGCCAAGTAAAGAAATGCTTATTAGAGTGTTTTAAGTTAACACCTAAAGCTTACAGAAAAAAAGATTTGTGAGCATAGATGCAAGTTAGATGAAAGTGTGTATGATTATATTGCTGAGTTAATTGGTGACTTATTTTCATAGGTGGGTGAGTGGGTATCAGGTCACCAGTTTTGAAGGATTGGAACACCTTTTGGTGAGGGAGCAAGCCTTTAGTACTTTTCCTGAGAATGTGAGACTCTGGTTGGCAAATAGGGAATGCAATATCGCAGATGAATTGGGGAAAAAAGGAGACCTGTAACTAGCAAGCAGGGCATCACTACACAGGAAAGGGATACCCAGTGCTGCACATGAGTATAAAGGAACCCATGGTGGCCAGCCTAAACAGCCCCAACAGAGTTTACCAGTAACAGAGGAAGCCACTAGCTTAGGTACACGGTCAGGACCAAGGGTTAAATATTATAAATGTAACCAGTGGGGCCATGTAGCATATAGATGTCCATGGAAGCAAGGTGGAGAACAAAAAATAGGGGCGCTAGCAAGTGGGAATAACAGAATGCCAGCGGTAAGTTGCCTGGAGACAACAAGGGTACCAAGCTACCGCAAGAGGTTATATCCTATTTTTGTAGATGGGGAAACAGAATACTCCTAAGAGAGACACAGCATCTGACCTAACCATTGTGAAACCTGCAGTGGTTAAAGAGGAGCACTACTTGCTTGAGCAGTCTACTCCAATCAGAGCTGTAGGAGGGACCCCCATTCCAAATATCTTTGGCTAAGGTTCACCGTGACTGGGTGGGTGGAAAAAAAAGCAAGCAAGTAGGTGTATTTTATTTATTTATTTATTTAAATTTGTTGACCGGGAGTGTCCGACTGGACGTAGGTCCATTTTCAGCGGAGGCCCGGGGAGAAAAGCTCCACAGTTGAAATAAACAGACAGTATTTACTTTGGATTACATAGTGATTAACAATTTACATAGCAATTACTTACAACATGTTTACAGATGAAGAACTTAGTACATCAGTAGACAACTAGAATCTTTATCTGTGAAGTGCATACCAGACATTAACAAATGTTACAAGAAGAAGAAGTTTGTGCTGTATAATAAATACTGGCTTATGAGTAACAGAGCTTGCTATAATCAAGGTAGTTAGTGGAGTGGAAAGAAAGGTAGTGGTTGGATGGGGTGGATGATATTAGAGTGGGAGTTGCAAGGGCATAGCCAGCATGTTTTTAGTTGTGCTTTTAGTGAAGTTTTGAAGTGGGTGCATGATGGTATGGAGGTAATCGTGGGTGGGTGGGTGTGAGTTCCATAATTTGGCTGTGGCGCTTCACCAGCAGAGTTATTGGCTTTAGTGATCTGCAAGTGATTTTTGCTGCTGGATCTTAGTGGTCTGGTGGTGCGATAGGGTTGGAGTAGATTCTGGAGGGATGGGACATTTAGTGGATGGTTTACTAGTTTGTGGGCGAGTGAGAGTTGATACCATTGAAGGAGGTGAGGGAGTTCAAGCCAGCCCAGTTCAGCAAGTGAGAGACAGTGTTAACTACGGTAGGATGCCCCTGTGGCGAATTTGGCGATTTTGTTGTAGCAGGTCTCTAGCTTGTTTAGATCACATTGCCTTAGGTTGGTATATATTGGAGAGGCATAAAGTAGGGTGGAGATAAGGTGGGAATTTGCTATTGAAATCTTTGCTGCTTTGATGAGAAATTGCTTATTTCTGTATAACGCTCCTAGCTTTTTGTGGACTTTTTTTATAGTCATGGATATGTGAATGTCAGATTTTAGTTTATTGTCTATTTCCACTCCTAGCAATTTGGTATGTTCAGTTGGGTATATAGTGGTGTTGTCTTTTGCCATGATGTTAAAGTGAGAGTTGTTTTGAGTATGTTTGGTGGGTTGGAAGATGAGTAGTTTAGTTTTGTTTGGGTTGAGTATTAATCGGGTATCGGATAACCATGTTTCAACAGAGGAAAAGGCTTCCTGTGTGACTTTTTGCAGTTTTGGTAGGGACTGGGCTGAGCAGATGATGGTTGAGTCATCTGCGTATTGTATGAGTGTGCCATGTTTGGTGGCAGAGGCTAGATTATTGGTGTAAACCGAGAAGTGTAGGGGTCCAAGGATGGATCCTTGGGGAACCACTATGGAGACAGGTAGTTGAGGAGATATGTCATTCTGCCATACAATGGATTGTTGGCGGTCAGACAGGTAACTCTGAAACCAGTTGGTGACCGATTGTGAGAAGGATAGGTTATTGAGGACAGAGATAAGTTGTTTGTGTGGGACCATGTCAAATGCTTTAGATAGGTCTAGGAAAGTAGCAGAGGAGAGATAGCCATTGTTTTTATGCTGAAGGATAGTGTTAGTAAAGGAGAGTAAGGCAGTGGTGGTGCTATAGTTTGGTCGGAAACCATGCTGAGTACTGGAAAGGAGGTTGTTAGTAAGGAGGTAGTCTGAGACCTGAGAGTGTATGCATCTCTCTAGTATTTTGGAGAGTGGAGAGAGAATAGCTATGGGGCGGTAATTGGTTAGTTCTGTAGAGGGTCCGCCTTTATGGGGGGGAATTATATGTGATACTTTCCACAGTGTGGGAACGTAACTTTCTGACAGAGATCGGTTAATCAAGATGGATACTGTGTAGGCCAGAGCATCAGCTGCGATTTGTAGGTATTCACTTGGGAGGCTGTCTGCTGCTAATTTGGTGGGTTTAAGTTTAGTTAAGAGTTGTTTTATGTTGGAGGTAGGTACAGGAGAAAAAGAGAAGACAGTGGGGAGATTACTAGTTGAAGGTGTGGGTTGGAGGGGAGGGGGGTTGTGTTGTTTAGCTAGTGATAGTATGGTTTGGGTGAAGTGTGTGTTGAATGAGGAAGGAATATTTTCTGAGGAGTGATGGATGTTAGGAGGGGGGGTACTGACTTTACCTGGGTGGAGGATGGAGTTTATGGAGGACCAGAATTGCTTGGGGCTGTGTTGTGAGGAGTCTAGAGCAGACTGGTAGTATTGGGATTTGTCCTGTTTTATCAGCTTTTTGACTCTATTGCGTAGTTCTAGGAATTTCTGTCTAGCTGAGGGGGTTTTGGTTTTGTGCCAGTGCTCCCAGGCTTTACCCCTGTTTTTCATTTCTGACTTAGTGGTTTTCTGTAGCCATGGGGAGGGTTGTGCTTTGGTTCTGGAGAATCTTATGGGGGCATGGTAATTAAGGATGTTCAGGAAGGTAGTATTAAAAAAATTCAACTGCATCATCTAGACTGAGGTACTTTAGAGGATGCCAGTTACATTTTTTGAGGGATGAGATGAATGTGAGTGGGTTAAAGTTTAGTTTTTTACGTGTTTGACGGTAGATGACAGGTTTAGCTTGGTATAGGTATTTTTTGAGTAGGAATGTTGGGGAGTGATCACTGAGGCTATCTGATAAGCAGCCTGTTATATATGACTGGGGGCTCTTACTGACTAGTATCCAATCCAGGGTAGTGTGCTTGGTGGAGTTTTTATTTATCCTGGTTGGTGACTGGACTAGTTGAGTGAAGCCATGAAGGTGCACATGATGCGTTGGATTATTGCCAGAACAGGATTGCCAGTCAATATTGAAATCACCTAAGATGATAGTTTCTTGGGGGAGATGGTGGGTAGACCAGCTGAGGAGGTTTTCTAGGGGAGGGATGTTTTGTCCAGGTGAAAAGTAGCATCCAATTATGTTGATGATTTTGTTTTGGTTAATTTTGAGGTTGCTATATATTATTTCTTCATTGCCTATTTGTGGAGCTGATGATTTTAAGATCTGGATGTTTAGATGCTGTTTAAATATTATAGCTACACCACCTCCTTTTTTGTTTAGCCGGTCTACTCTTAGTATGCCGTAACCTGTAGGGAGGATTTGCTCACTGGTAATGTGAGGTTTTAGCCAGGTTTCTGTCAGGATGACTATATCTGGGGAGTACAAGTCTATGGTGGCATGGAGTTCATGGACTTTGCTGGATATACTTCTGATATTTAGGCATAGTAGAAGGAAGTCACTTGGCTTTCTATTGGCTGTAATATGGGAGAAATTGTGGTTCCTAGTCTGATTATGAAGATTGGGATTGGAGATGGTAGGGCCAGGGTTGTAGTGGATGTCTCCACTTAGGGCTAGTTTTGATAAGCATGAGATTATTAGTTTTCTCAGTTTTTGAATGTGTTTGATTATAAGGGAAACTTTATGATTGTGCTCTGTGGGTAATAGGTATGGTGGGAGGGTTACTATGTTAAGTTGTAGGGATGCTTTATGTTTGAGTAATATAGTTGGTAAAATATGTGGGGGGTGCATAGGGATGGTTCTTGAGCTGGTGGGAGGGGAGCTGAGTGTCGGTGAGACATGAGTGGTGGTGTGAGTAGTAGTACAGTGGTAGTGGTTGAGTGGGGGAATGATGGAGCTTTGGTAGGATGTAAGATATGCAAGGAGAGTGCATGCAGTGAGCATAGGAAAGGTATGCTTGTACATGTTAGTTGAGGAGGTGTGATAGTAGTGGGAAGATGGAGGAGGTAGTGTTGGGTTAGTGCTGTGGTTGGCTATTAGAAAGATGGGAGGGGTTTGAGTGTAATAAAGGTGAGACCACCGGGGGCGAGAGGTAATAGGGGGCAGGGTTGGGAGTGAAGCGAGTACAGACCCTGTATTTGAGGAGATTCCTGCAGATGTCCTGATAGGGAATGATTTTGAAAATGCAGTACCTTGTGTGCATGCAGTGACATGCAGTCAGGCTTGGAGACAGGCTTGTGGGTCTGGTTGCCTGGGGAAACCCAGACAGAATACACACTTGAAGCTAGGACTAGTGAGGTAGTTACTTCAGGGAGGGAGCTACCCTGTAGCAGTGAGACTAAAGGTAAGCCACAGCTGCTGGTGGGTACTGATGTTCCCTTGGACAGAGTGACTGCAAGGGCTGAGGTGAGTAGTAGTACACAGACTGACAGTGAGGCACCGTTGTCATAGGATACCAGACTTCCTGTGGAAGAGGAGCTGGGAAGGGTTACAAAGAGAGAGTTGAGACAGACTGAGCTTAAAAACCCTACATTACAAGGCTTGAGAGAGGTAGCTAGGGAGGCACCTGATTCTCAAGGAAAAGGGGATTCTGTATACTGGAACAAGGGTTACTGTATAGAGAGTGGACCCCTGAGGGAGGGCTAGAGGGTGAGAGAATACAGAAGTTGATAGTGCCCAGAGGCTACCATTTGGCACTTCCAGCCATAGCCCATGACATTCCCTTTCTAGGTCATATGGGCATATAGCATGCAAAGAGACATATTATACAAAACTTTTATTGGCTTGGGATTGCAAGAGATGTAACGGGGTACTGTAGGACCTGTGAGAAGTCCCAAAAAGTAGGCAAGGCAGGAGAAAAAGTCAAAGCTCCTTTAATCCCTTTGCCTATGATTGAGGAGTCATTTACGAGGGTAGCTGTGGATATTTTGGAGCCTCTGAGTACTCCAAGTTCCACAAGGAAGACGTATATCCTAGTGGTAGTAGATTATGCTACCAGATACCCTGAAGCAGTGGCCCTGTGGTAAATGCTTTGTTAGAGTTGTTCAGCAGGGTAGGTTTTCCAAAAGAAATACTGACTGACAGAGGTGCCAATTTTATGCCAGACCTGCTGGCTTGTCTGGGGAAGCACTATGGGATGAAGCACCTAAAGACTACCCCCTACCACCCACAGACTAATGGTCAGGCAGAAAGGTTAAACTCTACACTAAAGACCATGTTATGGGCATTTGCAGACCAGTTTAAGAGGGAGTGGGACAAATATTTGCCCCGTTTGTTTGCTTACAGAGAGATGCCCCAGGAATCCACAAGTTTCTCACCTTTTGAGTTGCTGTATGCACATAGGGTGAGGAGACCTCTAGATCTGAATTTCAATGAGTGGGAGGGTGAGTGTGAATCCCACAAGGAGTCTATTGTGGCATATGTCCTAAGTCTCAGGACAAGGTTCAGGGAATTCATGGGCTTGGCCCAGGAGAACGGGGCTGAAGCCTAACAGCAGAAAAAGGTCTGGTATGACAGGAATGTTAGAGCCAGAGAGTATGCTGTGGGGCAGCAGTTTATGATTCTCATTTCTGTCAGTCACAATAAGCTGCAGGTAGCTTGGGATAAACCCTTCAAAGTGGTAAAGACGGTCAGTGATGTTAACTACATGGTAGAACTGTTAGGCAAGAGGCAGGGGCACAAACAGTACCATGTTAATATGATGAAACCTTACCATGATAGAGATGCCCTTGTGACGAGTATTTGCAGTGGATGGCAGGAGTAGTCTGAGGGGATGTAATGACTGATCACCTCATTGAGCCTCGGACAGACATCTCAATAGAAGGGGTACCACCCAGCTGCTCTAGGACTTCATCTGTCCTAGGCATTGGATAAGCACCTGACTCTGTGTGACTATTTAGTTTTCTGTAGTCCACATGGAACCTGGTGCTGCTGTCCTTCTTTGGTACTAACACCACTGGGGAGGCCCTGGGACTGCTGGACTCCTGGATTATCCCCAGTTCCAACATTTCCCGTATCTCCTTCCTCAGAGTCTGTTTGACTCTCTCAGGCACCCTATAAGGGGCCTGCTTAATAGGCCTTTGGAGTCCTGTATCCACATGGTATTGCACCAGGTGGGTGCACCTGGTTTTCCCAGTGAACATGCCCCCAAACTCCTGTAACACTGCTTGGTTTCTTGAACCTTAGTAGGAGATAGTTTAGTATCTTGCCACTATTGATCTTACCAAGGGCTACTGGCAGGTGCCCTTGACTTCCGACACTAGAGAGAGGTCAGCCCTTTGTGGCTCCTTTCAACTTGTATGAGTTCACAAATATGCCCTTTGGGATAAAACATGCCTCAGTGACTTTCCAGAGGCCAGTAGATTGTATCCTAGCAGGTGCAGGAGATTTTGCCCTTGCTTATCTGGATGATATTGTCAAATACAACCATTCCTGGCAAGAGCCCCTTCAGAATGTCAGGGAGGTGCTGGGCAGACTACAGAGGGCAGGGTTGACCATTAAGCCTAGTACGTGTCAGGTGGTTATGGCAGAGGTCTCCTACCTGGGACATAAATTGGGGAGTGGTAAGATCAGGCCAGAAACTGCCAAAGTGGAAGACATTCAGGCATGGCCTGCCCCTGTTACCAAAAAGCAGGTGATCACATTCTTAGAGACAGCAGAGTACTACAGAAAGTTTTCCCCCAATTATAACATCATAGCTGCTTCCCTCATAGACCTGACAAGGAAATATAAGCCAGATAGTGTGGACCTTAGCATGTGAGCAGGCATTCCATAAACTTAAAGGAAGGGCCCCCTGTGTTAGCCAGTCCAGATTACAGCAAATAATTTATTGTGCAGGTGAATGCTTCAAGCTATGGAATGGGGCTGTACTGAGTCAGGTTCCCTCAGGGGGAGAAGAGCACCCAGGGTCTATGTTATAAGAATGAAAGATCATACTCCCAAACGCTCACATGAGCGAATATTTAAAAACTCAATGTTGTTATTTTTTTCCGCACTACAGTGAAGATCAGAATATTTGCCCTTTCCTCACTGTAGTGCGATCTTGGAGTTGGAATATATATTTAGTGGGGAGTGTGGGGGGCGCAGCTCCCCACAATCACGATTTTGAGTTTTTAAATATTCGCTCATGTGAGTGTTTGAGAGTTTGATCTTTCATTCTTATAACATAGACCCAGCACCCAGTAGTATATCTCAGCCATAGACTCCAACCCAGGGAAGAATGCTATGCAGCTGTAGAAAAGGAATATCTAGCCATAATATAGGCACTGCAGAAACTTCAGCCTTATATGTATAGAAGGTAATTCATTGTATTTACAGACTACATCCCCTTAACATGGCTACATCGAGCCAGTCAGCAGAATGCCACGCTGTTAAGGTGGAGCCTAGGGTTGCAGGCATATGTGACACTGCAGCATAGTACTGGGGTCAGCAATGCCAAGGCAGATGGAATCTCAGGACAGGGTATGGAATAATGTATTCCCAGATAGGCTCACCCCTCTCAAGCAATGTTTTTCAAGCGGCACTTATTTATTTTATTTTTATTTAACATTTGCTAACCGGGAAAGTCCAACTTGGAACAAAGCCAATTTTCAGCAGAGACCTTGGAAGAAACACTCAAGATGCATCTCTTTATAACATGGGAGGAAACTGGGGCTCCTGTAGGGAACCCACATGAACACAAGGATGACATGCAAACTCCGCACAGAAGGCATCCCAGATGAGAATCAAACCAGAGAACCTCTTGCTGTGAGGTGACAATGCTATCACTGCACCACTGTGCCATCCACAAAAACTTGAAAAACTAGGTTGAATCTTTGGAGGGGGAAGAGATATGTTGAAAGGAGTTACTGCCGGCACAGCTAGCTGGAATTTTGTAAATAACTATATGTCATTTGTGAATATCAAACTGATTTATCCAAGATGCTTGTGTTACAAACATATCAGAACTGTATGTCATGTGTATATCAAACTGATTTGTACAGACATTTGTGTTGAAAAGGTATTTGTATCCACAGTATGCCTTACTTTAGAGAACAAAAATGTACATGCACTATTGTAACTGTTTAAATGTATATGTTTTAACAGAGGAAACTGGAGGGTTAACCTCAGTCCAGCAAACTTTAGAAAACTGTTTGAAATTAAATCACTTTATAGGCTAGGCCATAAACATACTGTCTCACAGGTTTCAAGGCAGACAGAGATATAAAGACTGAACGAGGAAGATTTCTGTATTGTCTATGGAGTGAACTAATTACTACTCTGGAAGTGTGAAGGTATGCAATTGTTTTATGACTTCCACCACTTGTAAAAGTTCTGAGCAAAAGCCCTTTTGTGTATATTTTTACAAGTAGGTGCTAGGTCCTACTAGCTTGCAGCAATGGAGGTTTTGCACAGGAAGTAGAAGTCATATGACCAGACGTGATGTCATTCTGAAAGCTATCTCAGAAGTAATATTTTAGATATTATTTTGAGAAGTTTCTTAGTGAGACAATGCATTCTGTATTCTGTCTTGGGCCTGTCAACAACAACAAGAAGGATCACTGATTACATCATCTGCCTTGTTCTATTAAGTAAGTTATTACTTAGATACCGTCAGGAATATAGTGAAGCTTAGTTAGATATTGTTTTTCTTTATTTGTCTGAGCCTGTCCTGCAATGTTATTTTAAATATTCCTATGCTTTTGAACTCTGATGTCACCGTGAATATATACTTAGTATTTTCTTGTTCTTTTATTATTTATTATTAACTATATTTACACCTTTCATTGTGGTCAATCTTTCTAGAGAAATTTAAGTTCTGAGAGTACTTGCATTTTTATTTGGTGAGACTGTGCAGGCCACTCCTAATAGTCTTGCTCTTGGTCAAACTACCATTTGTATTAATACTTATTTCACTCAGTATATTGGGTACCCCTGGAAAAGCCATAAGGTAGCTAGCAAGGAGTTCTGGTGGCAGTGATAACTACATTATAGTCTGGGCAGAAGGGGTCATAGCTAGTAAACCCATGCCAGCCTTTCCCAGGTGTGTGTGTGTGTGTGTGTGTGTGTGTGTGTGTGTGTGTGTGTGTGTGTGTGTGTGTGTGTGTGTGTGTGAGTGTGTGTGTGTGTAAAACAAATCTCCAAGAGTGTGTGTGTGCCAACTACTTGAGCAGGGACACAAAGCACTGAGCGAGAGTGTTGGAGGACTTGGAACCCTGGCTAAGGACTCAACTCTATAGCTGTGCCAGTGGGGAGTCTTATTGGGGATCTGGAGAAAGAGGGAGAAACTAGACATGTACTGACTGTGGTCTCTGTGTGCACTTAAAGGAAATTGCCCTTGATGCAGAGAGACCCATCTGGAAATAGTGTGTGTGTACCTGTTATCCTCCCAGTGAACGTTCCCAACAGGTGCCAGTGGTGAGGATTGAGGCTCCTTGATTACTGTTCCAGTGGTGGATTGTCACAGATGGCAACAAGAATGACTTTTGATTTTAAATAATAAGCAGCACAGTGGTTTAAAGATGAAGATCTCTTCCTAAAAACTCTATTAACAAGGATTCAGTCCTGATCTGCAATCCGTGTTAGGTTTGCATATTCTCCTCATGACTAAGTGAGGTTTCTGTGAGTACTCTGGTTTCCTCCTGGCTCCCAAAAACCTGCTCATTGATTGGCTAGTTCAAATATTGAGCGCATATATTGCATTTACCCTTTCCCTAGCGAACCTTGTGTCATGGCTGAAAACTGTGAAAATGGACCAATTCACTTATCCAGTTAAATAAATAAAGAAAAATACATCATGTTACAAAGAAGCAGTCTAATAAGTATCAGGGACAGCTTTATTAAACTGCCACTCTAGGCAAAAAAGCTCCATGGCAAACCTCCCATCCCTCCTGTCCACTCCATTCCTGGCCTACTCACACTAACCCAAATACCTTTCTTCTTCCTTTTTCTTACAATTTGTTTTACTCTTCATTTTTTTCCTGAAGTTATTCATTTAGTCATTCATTCAACATGTCCTATCTAAGTAAGACTGCAACTCTGATAACTGTGGAGGAAATAACCGTATTAAGTGGGGGTGTAAGACCAAAAAGACCTCAAGAAGATATGGATTTTCTAGGTGTTTGAGATGCATTTTAGAATTTTTTTTAACAGTTTTATTGATTTTAAATAAAACAAGTTTATAAACAATCACAAAGGATTTAACAGAAAATTGCATTTCAGAAATGTTAACATAAAAACACAGGTAACAGTATATAACAAATGACAGAATAACATTACTAAAACTATTTACAGAGATATCCATTAGAATTTACAGTAGCAATGGAGTTTTAACTATTTCATATATGAATCACAGGGAGAAAATGAAGTTTAGGTTATACATTATCATTACTGATCTCTTTTCAACAAATTATGTAAGTTAACCCACAGATGATAAGCATAGGTCTTTCTAGTTGTTTTAGATGTTGTAGTTGTAAGTTGTAAATGACAAACATCAATTAATGTATTCTTGAAATCATTGAAAGAAGGAGGGGATTCAGATATCCAATTTCTTGTAATACTCTTTCTGGCCGCAGCGAGTATTGCCAAGAATAAAGGGTATTTAACCTTTTTAACACAATATGATATGGGTGTATTGAAAAGTACTAGAGACTTGGTAAGGGTAAATTATCTGTGAACAGTGCTTGTAGTACATCATTGATATTTCTCCAAAATATACTTAAAGCAGGGCAGTCATAGAAAATATGAGCCCAATCAATGTTTATATCTGATTTACATTTGTTACATGCATTCTGCTTTCCATTAATTTTGCTCATTAGCCGAGGAGTGTAAAAGGATCTATACATGAAGCTCCAAGAGTTTTTTAAACAAACATTTCATCTAATGATGGCCTGAGCAAAAAAACATGATTAAGGGGAAAAAAAAATAGTCTTCCTTTTCAACTTTGCTATTTACTGCATCCTTTTAACACACATTAACTCACTGAAGGTGAGGTACTGCCCAAATAGAAGGGTTTTACTCCTTTCAGTTTTATAAATAGTGCAGACTTAGTGGATAAATGTAGAAGTTAAGTACTTTTTTCTCATCCTGGGACTTCCTCAGAACAAAAACAATTCCTTTCTTTTTCAAACTGCACTATACATATAGATAGTAATATATCAAATAATTAAACTCTTAAAGAGGTAGTGTGCCTATTTAATTACAGATACCCATACAAAATATACAAGTCTACAGTCATACTATCTTTTTTGAAAAAATATAAAATAAAGATAGCACAATTAAAAGAGAGCTTAATTATAATAACTATTGGAGTAGTAATGTAAACTTATAATTTTGCAGCACATCTTTTAAAATAGGCACTATTAAAACATAATCATTCAACCCTGGGCATGAATATGCATCCAAGTGTACTTGCCACATCAATTACTGGTATTCTAATGATTTTTCTAATGTCCCTTTCTAGGGTCAATGGGAATAATTTGTAAAATGCTGAATAGAAACTTAATGAACCTCTTGCAAGTTAAGAAGTTTCTGTACAAGGCATTGTTAGATTTCTTTTTTTTTTTCTATATCATAACAGTGTTCATATATTATCTTATTTAATTCCCTCTCAGTCTTTCCAACATAAAAACATGTGCAGGTTGAACATATTGCAAGGTAAACCACTCCCTTACTGATGCAATTTCCGTTTTTGAACTCAATATCATAAATACCACCTGAAAATTTCAATCCTAACATGACCTTAGTATATATGTAGGAGCAATATTTACAAAATCCAGATTTAGTAGTGCATTTGATTGTCCCATTTTTGTGATTTCTCTCCTTTTTATTCTAACTCCTATAAGTTCTTCAAGTTATATCCTGTTTATATACATGGGTCATTCCCAAACTATTTTGAGCCTTGGATCACAGATGCTAAAGATATTCCAGTATTTTTTAATAATATAATTTCATCCTTACTGTTAGTGTTGTATTCTAATACCAAAGCTTTATTAAGAATATTTGGTTCTTATCTATGTTCAAGGAATGAGAATCTGTGCTTTTCTCATTTTTGTCCCCTTTTCTCTCATAAACCATAAAGCTAGACAAATCTCCACCTAAAGTGATTTAAAATCATCCTTCCTTACTTTAGAGTTTCCCTATATACTAAGTGTCATCATCAGTGATCATTCTATTCAATCTAATGAACTGACCCTTTGCTAAACCCTTTAATTTTGGGGGTGATATCTGCTAAAATGCAAATAGCAATTACTAAAAGTTGGCTTTATGTAGATGTTAGAGGACAATTTACCATTGTTCTTGTATATACATACATCTAAATAATTAATCTTCTCATAAGATATAGCATGACTGAGGCTAAGAAAATGAGTGGTCTTGTTGACGTAATCAATAAATTGATTCAAACCATTCTTGATTCCTCTCCACAAAATAAAAATATCATCTATACATCTTAAATATAAAATACAATGTTTAAAAAATTATTATTAAAAATAAATGTCTTCTTTTCCAAAGTATACATAAAATGGTTGGCAAATACAGGGGCACAAGCTGCACCCATTGCACCCCTTTAATCTATACAAAATTCCCAAGAGTCTTTTAATATAAGATTAGCCTTATTAAAAACTGGTTTTAGTATTCTAGCCACATTTACAGCCAGAGGGTAAGTTTTACACCTTGCAATGCTGTGACTGGATATAAAGGTGCATCAAAAAAACTACCCCACTCCTCTTGTTAGATTTCATTACCCTGAACGAATTGCCATGTTGTAATTTTCAATTCTAATTTGTCCTTAGGATTTATGTAGGAGCAATATTTATAAAACCTTTGATTGCCCTATTTTTGTGAATTCTCTTCTTTATATTCCACCTCCAATAAGTTCTTCAAGATATTTCCTGTTTTATATACATATGTGGGTCTTTCCCCAGCTATTTCTACCTTGGATCACAGATGCTAAGGATATTCCAGTATTTTTAATAATAGTTTCATAGTTTCATAGTTTAGTACTAGGCTATCTGCCCTGTCATTGACATCCTTACTATTAGTGTTACATTCTAGTACCAAAAATTTATTAAGAATATTCTTATTCTTACCTAAATTCTAGAAATGATAATTTGTGTTGTTCTCATTTGCATCCCCTTTTGTCTCATGACCCATAAGGCAAGGTAAATCTCCACCATTATTACTGCTCAATATCTGAGTTGTTTGGCTTCTGCTACATACCTACAATCAACTACATTACTAGCTGAGTTAAGTACAAACTTGCAGTGTTAAATATTGTACTGCATTTTATTTTTTTCTGTCTATTTAATTATTTCATCGAATATTGTGGTCTGTGTCTCCCTGTAGTTATTTATTTTTCTATTTAATTGTTTCATAGAATACTGTGGTCTCTCTCTGTCTCTGCATTTAGTGGGGGCTATTGTTCATAGGTTCATAGGTTGGTACTAGACTATCAGCCCTAAGGCCTATAGAAGCCTAGCCATAACAGTTCCCTGGCTATTTCTTCCCACACTATTTACTTCCCTGGACCCCTGTCTAGCAGGGTGACTGATATGATCCCTGTGGTGAATTTCCTTTCTCCCATCCAATCATCAAGGTTCCTTTTGGAGAGGGCCAAAGAGGTGCTCTACTTGACATGTATGGCCAGTCTATTCCAAAGTCTAGGAAGTCTCTGGGTCAGGAACCTATCCCTCCAGCATGTTTTGTTTATTATGATGACAAGGATTAGATTCTTGGAGCATGTGGCTCTGAGGGATTGGGATTTCTTTAAGTGTAGCATGTCCTACAAGTCTGGGTTTGACATGGCCTTGTATGTTAAGCAGACATTGCCTCGGAGTAGACGATATGTGAGAGAGTACAGCTGGAGTTTTTTAAGGCAGTCAGCACAGAGCATCTGCTTTAGGAATGTGATTCTTGTAGTGAGGTATTTCTGTGGCCTTTCTAGTTATTGGAGATGTTTTAAGAGGTACATACCAAATGGGGTGTTGTATTCTATAATGGGTCTAATGAGGGATGAGTACAGTGGGACAATGACCTCCTTTTTTCTGGATGAAAAGCCTTTAGTGATGAGGTGTGCCACATAGAAGGATTTCTTGACTGTTGTGGTGATGTTGTTATTGAAGGTGAGACCACTGTCCACCTGTGACCCTAAGTCTCTTATCACACTTTCAGTGTTTAGTGTACTGCCACCTATGTGGTAATTCACAGGTACATGTTTTTTTCCCAAAGGGGATAACTATACATTTATTGGCGTTGAGCTTGATCCCATGGCTCTGGAACCAAGAAGGCCTCTGGCTAATGGAGTTTGCAGATGACTGCAAACAAGGAGCAACAGTCGAGTCCCCAAATGATGTGGACATCATACAGAAGGGCCTCACTGAGACAGATGCCTGGTGTCAGAGGCATGGCCTCAAGCTCAATGCCAAAAAGTGCATTGTCATCTCCTTTGGTCAAAACTCTGTACTCATGAACTACCACATAAATGGCAGTCTACTTAACGCCGAATGTGTGATAAGAGACCTTGGGACCCAGGTGGACAGTAGTCTCTCCTTTGATAATGACATCAACACAGTAGTCAGGAAATCCTTCTATGTGGCAAACCTCATCACAAAAGGGTTCTCATCCAGGAAAAAAGAGGTCATCATTCCCCTCTACTCGGCACTCATTAGACCCATTATAGAGTACAACACCCCTTTTGGAATGTACCTCACAAGACATCTGCAGCAGCTGGAAAGGCCACAGAAGTACCTCACAAAGAGGATTGCCTTCCTCAAACAGATGCCCTACATTGACCATCTCAAAAAACTCCAGCTTTACTTTGTAGCATATCACCTACTCCGTGGAGATCTCTGCCTAACATATAAAGCTATGTCAAACCCAGAACTGTTGGACATGCTGCACCTAAAGAAATCCCAATCCCTCTGAGCTACACGCTCTAGGGACCTAAACCTTGTTACCACAATAAACAGGACATGCTGGAGGGATATATATTCTTGTCCCAGAGACTTCCTATACTCTGGAACAAGCTACCCATCTATGTCAAGCAAAGTTCCTCATTAGCACTCTTCAAGAAAAATCTTGATGAGTGGATGGGAAATAGGAAATACACCCCAGGGATCACTTCTGTGGCTCTGCTTGACAGGGGCACAGGAAATTAGCTTTCTTGCGTGGCGTAAGCCAGGGAACCTTGTTGGCTATGTTTACTTAGGCCCTTACCTATGAACCTGTGAACTTAAAATGCTTTAAAATCATCCTTCCTTCTTTTAGGTATTTCCCTAGATATATCATTAATATTTTTGGGGTATC
Source organism: Protopterus annectens (assembly GCF_019279795.1). NCBI lineage: Eukaryota > Metazoa > Chordata > Ceratodontiformes > Protopteridae > Protopterus > Protopterus annectens. The sequence continues at coordinate 327,080,289 of NC_056742.1, forward strand.
CCCATTCAGCAAACATATCCACTAAGTACAATCCTTCTTTATGCAAATTATCATTATCAGTAATCACTCTACTCAGTCTAATGAACTGACCATTTTCTAAACCCTTCTTTATTTTTGGTGTTTAATTTTGCTCTAATTAGATAGGTGCACTATTTCTTTAAGAGTTCAATTATTTGACTGATTGCTACATATATGTATAGTGGTGTGGTTTGAAAAAGGAAGGAATTATTTTGGTTCTGAGGAAGTCCCAGGATGGGACAAAAGTAATCAACATCTACTTTTATTCAATAAAAAGTGTTTGTTTTAGACTTAGTATGCCTTTTTGATTGGTATTCATACAGACATTGTGGTGCACTGTTTATTTTTTTTTGGTCTGTACTGTGTGGTCATTTTCTTCCAATTTTCATACTCAATGAAAATAAACTGTGAACTGCTGTTACTCAGCAATTTCTAAGGAATATCACGCACAATGAAAAGACCATGGGCCGGATTTACAAAGGCTTGCACGGAGTCTAAGAGTAGTGTAAGATGGCAGACAGCCAATATGTCTGCCGAGCGATCCAGCAATAGCCAGCAGGGGTGTGCATGAGAGCTTCTAAAGCTACTCTTGCACAGACAGTGTTATGGTATGCAAATTACTTCATTTGCTGCTGATAGCTATGCAAATGAGGTAAATTTGCGATCCAGGAAACACTAACCTGTCCGTGGAAAAGTAGTGTTATTTGCAGAAATGTACTCCGTTGGTAATGGAGTACCGTTCTGCAAATAGCTAAACGGAGCTATGACAGCACCAAATAAAGGATGCATCTAGTTGAGGAAGCATGCCAATGGCCAAATAAAAGGCCATTGGCATTTGCAAAGGTAAAATCCTTAAAATCCAGTTTTTTTTTTCTCGATCGCCAATGTTTAAGAGTAGTGCAGCACTGCGCAAATGTGCTGCGCTTTAAATAAAATGAAAAAAATTGAAAACAACATGGCCACTGAGTAGTGGTTGCTAAGGGGGGGAAGTTCAGTGTGAGAGATGTAACCAAGCATTAATAGGCAATCCTATGCAAATGAGGATTAAGATAGTGAATCCCAATTTTCCCTGGCATGTGAGCCATGTCCCTAGAATGTAAGTGTAGGAGTAGTAGAGTAGTAGAGTAGAAGATAGGTGACATCATGAGGGGGTATGTCTGAAAGACTGTAAGCTGATTGGAGCACAGTGGCTTGTGTTTGCCCTGAGTTGCTCAGGATTGCAAGAGGCGTGTCTACAGTTGTCCTAGCTGAAAACAAGAAACCAAAGGCGTACACCGTGGCTATATCTGAAATTTCTTGCAAATGTGCTTACACCGTGTGCACTTGTGTGCACACGTGTGCGCTTGTTTGCCCGGCGCTGCCCCTTGTGGGAACAGAACAGGAAAAGGAAGGAAAAAAAGTAGTAGGAAGTTAACCAAGGAGAACTAACAGAGATGCCAGGTGAAATATATCAGAATCAGCCAATTACACAGACAATAGACTAGCCCAGCCCAGCCCAGCAATTTAAACTCTGCAAGTAGCAGTCTACCCTGTTTTTTCCCAAGAACTCTGCAACTCTGCAGTATACAAAGAGTGAAAACTTAAAAAGCTTAAGTCAGACAAAATGTTAGGGGCTGCTATTGCTATCATAAACTGACATGTGCAAATGCTGAGGGTGGTGATGTTGTGAATGGTGCTGAGCAACCCACAGTGAGGAGACGGAGGAGAGTGTACAGACCCAGGGTAACCTACCAGGGGCTACATGAGCTGGAGATAGTGGAGCGCTATAGAGTAGACAGAGACCTCCTGCAGCAAATTGTTGAGCTGTGCCGGCCATGCCTCACACACAGAACCAACAGAGGGGAGTCCATCCCAGTGGATACCAAGGTATGTGTTGGCCTATGAATACTAGCTACTGGTACCTTCCAGAGACCAACTGGTGATATGATGGGGGTTTCACAGGCATCAGCATCAGGGGTACTGCACCAGTTACTAGATGCCATGTCAGCACATGTCAGTGAGCATGTATATTTCCCCAATTCCAGTGAGGCATTGGCCAGCAATGTGCATCTTCCACCAAATAATAGAATACCCTGAGGTAGTGGGTGCAATAGACTGCATGCACATACACATCAAAGCACCACCTGGTGAGCGGGGTAGGGTCTACATCAACTGCAAGGGCTTCCCCTCCATCAACTGCCAGGTCATGTGCGATGCCCAGGGCATAATAATGAATATGTGTGTGCTGGCTGCCCTAGAAGCTATCACGATTCCCACATGTGGGATCTGATGCAGCTGTACCAGAGATTTGCCAGTGGGGACATCCCTGACGGTCACCTAGTGGGGGATGCTGGATACGCACTGGAGCCGTGGCTGATGACACCCATCAGAAATGCACACACACCCGAACAAGAACTCCATAATGAGGCACACGCACAGGCCAGAATCATAATAGAGCATGTGTTTGGGATGCTGAAGTCATAGTTCCAGTGCCTGGACATATCCAGTGGAGCCTTGCAATACTCACCAGCTACATGTACCCAAATTGCCATGATATGTGCCATGCTACACAATATGATCCTGCAAAAACAGCTGCAGCAAGAACAGCATGGGTTAGGGCCAAACAGCTCCCCACCATTGCCAAGGCCTGCACAGGCACAGCATGACTCAGAGGAGGAACAACCTGAGCCTGCCCCAGTAGGCAGAAGGAGGCATGTCCAGTATGCCTTGGCCTTGGCAAAGAGGCAACGCATAGCACATACACTGACTCAGTAGGAACCCTGGAAATGACACCTCTCTCTGACTCACACATACAATAAAAGGGATGCCTAACTTGACACTACCTGTTTTCAAACATGTATAGAGAGTGTACTATATGCATCCGACATAGGCAGCCCTGCAGCACCACCTGTGGCATGATTGCTCTATTTTAAGCAATATAAAGCAGTGCTAAGTACATTTTACCACTATTTAGCATATTTAAGCACAATTGCATGGAGCTGCACACCACGCAAACTAGCTCAACGTTGGGCAACATTGAGCAATGTTGGGCAATGTTGGGCAAAGTCAGGCAAAGTCGAGCAAAGTTGGGTAAACACGCTCACACCTGCTTTACTGTTCCTTAACCAGTCAGGTCTGACCAGCAGGAAAATAAAAAGCAGTGACAGGACTCGAACTCAGGATACTGTGCACTACAGTCACAGTACTGTACCACTAAGCCATGACAGCATTTCACTGGCACAGACACAGCAGGACAATTGTAGACTAATGCAAACACAAACAAATGCTGTATCATGCCCTCTGAAGAGGCATATGAGTAACTTCCCCCCAGGCCTATGCAGACAGATAACAGCAGGCCAGGCAGTGTGATGTGGGTTGGGTAGGCTATGAAGTCACAAACTAATATACGTGAAATTGGAAGCTAAGATCTGTAGTACAGTAGTATGCCTCAAGCCAGTACGATAGGCAACTGTACAGACTGAAATGGAGTACCTGACATAGCAGTGCAGGCTTAGCAAATGTGTATAAGTGTCAGGTGAACCCATCATCCTATGTACACCCACAGTAACAATCAGGTGTGCCCCCCGGGTAGAAATGTACAAATAATAGCTGTCCCCCCTGTATGTAGAAATGTTGATAAGTCTATGCAAAGTGACTCATGGAAGCCCTGCAGCCACAGCGTGCTTCCTGCCGATATACAACACAAAGGTGAGCCCTGAAGTAAAAACCAACTTGATTTTTCACACACATATAGTATATATGTCCATACTGGGCATGCTCACACACTTAAACAAATTTAGCAAATTTCAGTCAGCAACATACTGAAAGGTCTTACTGGGCATGCTCACACACTTAAACGAAGCAAATGTCAGTCAACAACATACTGAAAGGTCATACTGGGCATGCTCACACACTTAGGCCATGTCTGAGTACAGCAGCGGGCCACACATATTTGGCAGTTGCAGTTCTTACCCCAGAAACTTGTCACTATTCACCAATCCTGCCTTGCACACACAGTTATATGAAAACAGACACATATAATATATTGGACTCCTGTCATAATCAAACTATGTACTACAAGTACTTAAGTTGTACAAAGAAAGTGAAAATTCAAAGAAGATCAATAAATCTCCGATCAGTATCATCAATAAACAATGAGCACTAACATTATCCAATCCATGTTCTGGCAAAAATATTGTCAAAGAGTCCATAGAGAACCATGAAGCTTTCTTTCGCTATGTCATAAATATCAACGTAAACTCATATATGTTCTGAGTCAATGCAAATTGTAAATGAATACATGTGCATGACTGACATTGCCAACATCTTGTCAAGACAGGTTCATATACATTTACCCCCCTCTCACTGACAAAAGGGCCCATTATCATGCCTGCAGATTGTGAAAACCCAGAAATCACATATACAATGGTTAAACAGCACTTTCCAAACCTAAAAACACGGCGTCTATGGAATGACATGGTTTCCCTAGCTGTGTCATATGTGAACTCCAAAACAAACAGACCCTGCACCTGAACAGTCTGTTGAGACTCACCCTCTGTACAGGATATGAAACTGTTGAATGCGTTACAGCAATGTTTGGCACACTCCACAAGTGTTGGTGCACAACAGACCATGGGGACTATTGTCTTATAAGCCTATTAAGCCTGATCCGCAAGGCCATGGAGTCCATCATGATGGAACTCATAAACAGAGCTATTGTGAGCCTACAAACACCCAACCCTACCAATTTTGGTTTAGTCAGAGGCAGATCATGGTTTCCAAACCTGCTAGACTGTTTTCCAGGCAGTCACCCAGGACATACATCAATGAAATGAGCTACACATGTCCCACATAGACATTGAAAAGCCCTTTTCCAACATCCCAGACATGTTGTATCCACAAAATCAACAACTTGTGCATAAATATGTATGTCATCTGATGGATTGCCAACTGGGGCACAGATAGATCCCAAAAGGTAAGAATTGTGGTCTCGTGTTCAAGCTGGTAACAACTGCTGTCCCCCATGGCTCAGTCCTGGGACTCCCTCCTGTCTGGTGTATACTTTTCAGAAATACATGTCAAACACATGAGGGCTATGTTTAGCAAAGTTTGTGGATGACTGCAAAAAAGTTGTCATAATCGATGTTTGGGACAACAGAGACATCCTTAAAAAGGGTCTCAGTCAGACAGATGTGGTGTCAAAATTATGGCCTTAAGCTACAGTCATACAAATACCACAGAGGTGCCAACACCCTAAATATGGAGGTGATGATAAGGGATCTATGGACACATGTGGATAGTCATCTCTACTTCCAGAAACACAATCACAAAGTGGTTAGAAAATCATGCTATGTGTTCCCACAAACTGCCAAGGTCTTTGCATGTAGGTCAAAGGAGGTTCCCTCTACTCATCAGTCATCAGACCCATCAGAGAGTACCACAACACACTTGCGATGAATCTGACTAGGCACCTTCAGCAGCTGGAAAGACCACTGAAGTACCTCAACAAGAGGATTACTGTCCTCAAACAGTTGCCCCATGCAACAAGACTAAATTTAACTCAATCTGTACTCTGTTGCATACTGTCTACTCAGGAGATCTCTGCCCAACAGACAGGTCCATGTCCAATGCAGAACTGATGTACATGCCCTATCTAAAGTAAACCCAAGCTCACTGTACCACATGCTCTAGGGATATCATCATCACAACATTAAATAGAACATGTTGGAGGGATGCATTACTAATTCACAGACTTCCCTTGCTTTGGAACAGGCTCCCAACCGACATTAAGCCAAGTCCCTCACTGACACTCTTCCAGAGGAGCCTTGATGAGTGTATGTGAAACTGAACTGTCACACCATGTATCACTTCATCAGCTCTACTACACAGAGGCCTAGGGAACTAACTCCATGGGTGGTGATAGCTGCACACTCTGGCCATACTAATATATGCCTTCGGGCACATAGCCTATTACCTACCTATGTACCTACATATGTATATATATAGATATATATATATATATATATACATACATACATATATATATATATATATATATATATATATATATATATATATATATATATATATATGTAGGGGGAACACAGTATAATAAGCCAAAGATGGATGGGCAGAGATGTCTGTAAGAGGGTGACCATGACAGGGAGCCATCCAGGACTGTCCCACCCAGCACACATCCCAATGGCACGAAAGACATGAGGTGCACATCTCTCCCACTGTACATAACAGCCACCAGTATTTGTAAGCATTACAGTGTATGTGGTCCATGTTCCTGCTGTACAACATAACTGTACAATGAAGTACACATCTGCTATCTGTAGACATGTACCTGTCACATAGGCTCATAGGTATGTAGTAGACTATCTCCATGAAGGCATATATCAGCCTACGCAAGTTGTGCAGCTTTCACCACACCATTGGGTAGTCCCCCAAGGTCTAGTTCTAATAGTTAGTACCCTAAGCACCTTTCTAGTGGGGCTGCTGATGTGATGCCTGGCATGAATTGTCTGTTTCCCATCCACTCATCAAGGTTCCAATTGAAGAGTGTCAGTGAGGGGTACTGTCTGATGTACATTGGGACTCTGTTCCACAGTAAGGCAAGTGTTGTCTGGGATGGTATTTTATCCCATCAGCATGTTGTATTCATCATTCTGATGAGGTTCATATCCCTGGAATGTGTAGGGCGACTCAGTGTTTTTATCTGTAGATGGAGCATGTTCAACAGTTATGTGTTGGACATGGCTCTGTATGTTAGGCAGAGTGTGCTTCTGAGTAGGCGGTATGCAATGAATAACAGATTTAGTTTTACCAGTTGTGTTGCATAACACAACTGTTTGAGGTCAGTTAACCTCTTGGTGAAGTACCTATGTGGTCTCTACAGCTGCTGGATATGCTAAGTCGAGTACATCCAAAATGGTGCAATGTACTCAATGATGGGTCTGATGACGTAAGAGAAGAGTGCCAACACTACCTATTTGGATCCTGATGCAAACCCTTTGTTGATTAGATGGGCCAAATAGGATCTCCCAATCACTTTGGCAACATGGTTGTCAAAGGAAAGATGACTATCTACTTGTGTCCCCAGATCCCTTATCACTTTGTCATTTTTAAGGGGGTAACACCTATGTGGTAGTTTGTGGGTCTTTTGTTTTCAACAAAGAGGATCACTATGCATTCCTCCCCAGTGAACTTGAGGCCATGATTCTGACACCACACATCTGTCTCATAGAGTCCCTTCTGGAGAATATGTCTGTCTTCTGGGGAATCCATTATGGCAAGCACTTTACAGTTCCCAGCAAACTTAGTCAACCACAACCCTCCTGTGTTGGCATGTACATTTGAGAAGTCTATACCAAACAGGAGGGACCCCAGGACTGAACCCTGGGGGACACCAGTCATTACCAGTGTAGAGTCTGACATGTAGCCAGCAACTCTTAATGTGTGGGATCTATCTGTGAGCCAGTTTTCAATCCATCTTGTGATGTATGGATTCATGGCCAGGTTGGTGAGTTCATCTATGATACCTGACTGGGGAATGGTGTCAAAGGCCTTAACAAGATATAGGTAGGCTGTGTTGAGCTCATTTCAATCATCTGTAACCTGGGCAACTGTCAAAGAAATTCTCCCAGTTCAGGAGGCGTGGTCTGCATTTGACGAAGCCAAACTGGGTGTGCTCAACTGTGTGAAGGTTCCCAGTCTCTGTATTGTTGACTTCCATTATGATTGGCTCCATTGCCTTTCAGAACACACTCATCAGGCTCATAGAGCATGAATGCCAAGGGGTTTTTGTGGCCCCACCCCTGTGGAGTGTGAAGAACATTGCTGTGCAACATTCTATGGGTACATATCCTGTAGAGAGAGGTATAGGTATCCTTGATGAATATGGATACATCCTCACCCTATGTGCTATGATTCAGGTTCTGATGCTGGAAGATATGGAATGAGTAGTATCCTGGTAGTGCTGGTGTGCTGTCTGGAGCTTTGAACTAGGTTTCTGTTACTGCACAGATATCAATATTCTCCATAATGAGAAGTGTCTCAAGTGTGTGCATCTGGAGGCTGAGACTTCTGGCAATGAGTAGCATTTAGCTCACTGTGTGGTTATTTGTGTTGGTTACGGAGTTTGGTTTATCCTGTGTGTCTGGTGTTCCACACCTGAAGTAAGTGCCTCATTGGTCCCATCTGACCATAAGCTAATTACCCTACATATCCACATTCTGAACCCACACTCCCATTAAGGAAACCATGTTAAAAAAATGTCTCCAAAGCCAACACCCATGCAGATGGACAATACAGTTATGACTACTGAATCCTTCACAATTGCACTTTATAAGCACTTACATGACTGCATGCATCATGCTATCCCAAACAGAACCAAGACGCTATCCTCCAAGAAAAGAAAGCCAATCTGGTGTTCCCCTGCCATAAACAAACTGCACAACAGAAGGAAAAAACAGTTGCAAAAGAGGGTAAAATCCCATGAGGGGAGGAGCTCCATGGTCAACATCAGTAAGAAGCTGTGATCCCTGATAAAATCCTCCAAAGCTAGTTTTGAAAATAAAATTGACACTGATTCTAAAGACAGCCACAATGCATTCTATAGCTATGTCAAGAATCTCAATGGAAACACTCAGATCTGCTCTGAGTTACAGCACAATGGCACTAAATATACAGACCCAACTGATATTGCCAACATCCTGGCAGATAGGATCAGTGCTAACTTTACCCCCCTCTCACCCCTGAAAGAGCACATCTCTATAACAGAAGACTGCAAAGTTGCTGTCATCATGGCTGCACAGGTAAAAAACACTCTCCAAAGCCAGGAACACAGCATCCATGGGACCAGATAAAATCCTAGGCTGTGTACTACACAAACTACAAAATGAACAGGCACCACATCTATGTACCATGTTCAGTCATAGCCTCACCTCAGGCTTTATGCCTGCTGAATGGCGCACAGCGATGGTTATCCCACTACACAAGGGGGGAGCCACCATGGACCCCAGGAACTAGCGCCCCATTAGCCTGATGAGCCTGCTCTGCAAGGCCATGGAATGTATCATCATATAACTTATAAAAAAAGACATTGGTAATCTCCATACTCTGGACCACAACCATACTGGGTTTGTAAAAGGCAGATCATGTCTCCTAAACCTGATAGATGTCATTGACGCAGTCACCAGAACCGTAGACAAGGATAAGGTGGTTCACACAGCCTATGTAGATCTTGCCACGGCTTTCAACACCATCCCCCACTCTGGAATTATAGATAAACCCACTAAACTAGGTATAAATTGCTATGTCACAAGATGGGTTGCCAACTGGCTCACAGACAGAACACACACTGTGAAAGTAGCAGACTCCAAGTACGACTTTGGACCAGTGACAAGGGCAGTACCACATGGTTCAGTTCTGGGTCCTAAAGTAGCAGACTCCAAGTACGACTTTGGACCAGTGACAAGGGCAGTACCACATGGTTCAGTTCTGGGTCCTGTCCTGTTTGGCATCTACTTCCCTGAAGTAAACTTTAACATGGAAGGTCTGTGGCTAATGAAGTTTCCAGATGACTGCAAACCAGGAACCATAATTGAAACTACTAAAGATGTGGACACCCTACAAAAGGGCCTCACTGAGACAGATGCCTGGTGTCAAAGCCATGGCCTCAAGCTCAATGCCAAAAAGTGCACTGTCATCCCCTTTGTTAAAAACTCTGTAGCCATGAACTACAACATAGGCGGTAGTATACTTAACACTGACAGTGTGATAAGAGACCTTGGGTCACAGGTAGACAGTGGACACACCTGTGATAATCACATCCCCACAGTAGTCAGAAAATCCTTCTACGTGGCACACCTCATCACAAAAGGTGCCTCATGCAGAATAGAAGAGGACATTGTTCCCCTCTACTCATCACTCACTAGATCCATAGTAGAGTACAACGCCCCTTTTGCTATGTACCTCACAAGGCCTCTACAACAACTGAAAAGCCTGTAGAAATACCTCACAAAGAGCATTAGTGGCCTGAAATGCATGCCATACACAGACCGTCTCAAAATGCTCCAGCTGTACTCTCTCGCATATCGCCTACTCAGAGGTGATCTCTGCCTAACATACAAAGCTATGTCAAACACAGAGCTGTTGAACATGCTCCACATAAAACACTCACAATCCCTCTGATTTTCAGCCCCAAAACCCAGAGTGAAATACAAAAGGAAGGGGTGTATCCATTTACCTTATGGATACCCACACTTCAGGTTAGTGGCACAGCATGAGGCCTTGGAGACCATGCAACTGCAACTAACATTGGGCAAAGTGGCTTATCAGATTGTAGCCTGCTACAGATCACCTACCTTGTCTCAGGAACCTCATTCAGTATTCCTGAGAACAGTGGAAAATATAAAGGTCCTACCAAATACCATTATATGAGGAGATTACAACTACTCTAACACTGACTGGGAGAATTACTCGTGTACAATGTCCTTTGCCCAATGCTTCCTAGAGTTTAAAAACTCAAATGCCCTGGAACAGCTGGTCACCACGCCCACTAGAGGTGACAACATACTGGACCTGATCATTACCAACATGGGGTACCAGTGTTCCACAACAGAGATAATTTCTCGCTGGTAATATCAGATCATAAAGTAATCACACTGGACATCCACATCCCGCCCTCCCCCCAGTCAAGGAAACCACTGTGAAGAAATTTTCAAAAGCAAACTGCACACTTCTCAAGACCAAAGTGGAAAGTTCCAAAGCTCCTTTGCTATAGGATAATGCTATACAATCTGCAGAATCATTTACAAGTGCATTATATGAGCATCTACAGGGATGCATGGATTGAGACATCCCAAATAAAACCAAGACGCACTCCTCCAAAAATAAGAAACCAATCTGGTGGTCGTTAACCATAAATAAGCTATACAACAGAAGGAGGAAACGAACACATGATAGAGCAAACTTCACAAAAGGAAAGGCATCACTGATCATTATTAGGAAGAAACAATGATCACTCATAAAATAATTCAAGGCCAGTTTCTAAAGACAAATTGCCAAGGAATGTAAGAATAACAACCACAAAGCCTTTGTTAGCTATACCAAACATTTAGGTGGAAACTCTCAAATATGCTGTCAGCTACTGCAAAATGACCAACTGACATTGCCCACATCCCGGTGGGCAAGTTCAGTGCAAACTCCCCCCATCACCCCCAAAAGGGCCTGTGTCCATCCCAGAAGAATGCAGAGCCCCAGACTTCATGGACATGCAGGTAAAAACAGCCCTCTCCAAAGCTAAGAACACAGCATCAATGGGACTGGATGGTGTCCCAGGCTGCATCTTACATCAGCCCCAAAAGGGACTACACCCTCACCTACATTCACTGTCCAGACTCAGCCTTACCACAGGCTATGTACCCAAAGAATGGCATACAGCAACAGTCATCCAGCTCCACAAAGGTGGTGCCACAACAGAACCTGGAAACTATTGCCCTATAGGCCTACTCAGCCTGGTCTGCAAAGATATGGAGCAAATTATCATGGAACCCATAAACAGAGACATTGGGAACCTCCAGACACTGGACTCTACCCAACTTGGCTTTGTTAAAGGCAGATCCTGCCTCCTAAACCTAGTTGACTGCTTTGAAACAGTTACCAAGGACACAGATGGAGGTGAAATTAGTCCATACAGCCCACCTGGATCTCACTAAGGCCTTTGACACCATTCCCCACTCTGGCATCATGGACAAGCTTACCAGCTTGAACATTAACATCTATGTCACAGGATGGGTGGCCAACTGCCTCACAGATCAAACACACATGTTCAGAGTTGCGGGTGCTATGTCCGACTCTAAACCAGTCACAAATGGCATCCCACAGGTCTTGGTCCTGGGACCCCACCTGTTCAGTAGATACTGCTCAGAGGTACAGGCAAGCACAGGAGGAGTATGGCTGAACAAATTTGCAGATGGCTGCTAACTGTGGCCCATAATCAACTCTACAGCTGACACAGACATCCTCCAGAAGGGTCTTACAGAGACAGATGCCTGGAGTTAAAACAATGCCCTTAAGCAGAATGCCAAAAAATGCAGTCATCCCCTTTGGATAAAACAAAGTGCACACAAATTACCACATAGCTAGTAATCCAGTATGTACAGAGAATGTAATCATGGCCCTGGGGACCCAGGTAGATAGTAAACTCTCCTTTGATGATCACATTGCCAAAGTGTTTAGAAATTCCTTCTATGTAGCCCACCTAATGTCACCTAATGTAACCCACTTTGTCTAGTCTGATGATGTCACCATCCTACAAATATACCTGTGGAAAGGAGAACTCCCAGTAATGTGTATAGTGTGTCGTGTAAATGCATACTGCTGTAGTTAGGTAGGGGTTTGAGTCCTGCACTTGCCAACTGTATGAGTGTGTGTGTGTGTGTGTGTGTGTGTGTCTCCTAAGAGAGGTGCAACCTTTTTGGAGACTACTAAAACACCTTAAAAGTGGTATACTTATCTTTGTCAAGTCTGATGATGTCACCATCCTACAAATATACCTGTGGAAAGGAGAACTCCCAGTAATGTCTATAGCATGTTGTGTTAATGCGTACTTCTCTAGTATCATAAAGTAGTTAGGTAGGGGTTTGAATCCTGCACTTGGCAACTGTATGAGAGTGTGTGTGTCTCCTTAGAGAGGAGCAGCCTTTTTGAATACTACTGAAACACCTTAAAAGTGGTATACTCATCTTTGTCAAGTCTGATTATATCACCATCCTACAAATATACCTGTGGAATGGAGAACTCCCAGTAATATGTATAGCGTGTCGTGTTAATGCTTACTGCTATAGTATCATAAAGTAGATAGGTGTTTGAATCCTGCACTTAGTGACTGTGTGTGTGCTCCACGTGTGTGACACTGTTGGTCAATGTGATGTGGGTTTTGCTTTTACTACTGTATGACATATCACAATGACAACAGTATGTGCATTACACATGTCAGGTAGCTGTGTGGCAAATACATATACATACATATGACGTCAATGATTTCATAGGTGGGAACCCTTCTTTCTCCATGAACACATCTGTTATCTTTGCCAGAGTGTGCTGCCGCCTTCCAGACCTTAGGTCACATCTGTATGCTTGTGACATGCCTAGCCACTGCAGTGATCCCTGGCCTACGTCATCCATTTCACATACACTCATTACGGTTTCTATTGAATAGTGTGAGTGAGGGTTTATGCCTGAGGTATATTTGAAACCTGTTCAAAAGCAGCAAGGTCTGTCAAAGATGGCTATTTATTACAGGTGTGCAACAACCTTTGTAGATATGCATGCAGACCCCTTATTGCTTATGTGATCCACTGAGGGATTTCCAAAACCCTTTGGAAATGTGATTATCAAAGGAGAAATGACATAACACATGGCTCTATGTATACATCTGTACCTGTTCAACATTCTGGGGGCTACAACCTATGTGGTACTCTGGGGATACTATGTTTTGTAAAAGTGGATGACTATGCTTTATTTGGCTTATAGCTTTACAGCATGGGTTTGACACCAGGTATCTGTCTGCATGATACCCTTTTGGAGGATGTGTGTGTCATCTAGAGAATGCATTATAGTCCACAGTATGTATTGTCAAACATGGCCAGACATAGCCCTACTGTGTTTGCTTGTACCTAAGAAAGCTATATGCCAAACAGTAGTGGTCCCAGGACTGAGTGCAGGTGAATACCACCGGTTACTGGCATAGAATAGTACTTGAAGGCTGCAAATGTTACTGTGTGTCCTACATTTGTGTGTCATTTGTCAAGACATCATCTAACAATTGTTTATGGTCAGGCTGTTGAGGTTATGTATACTACCAGAATGCAAACCAATGACAGATAGTAACAGTATCACCCACAGCACAGTGTCAAACTATGTCATACACACACGTGTACTCAAGTTCCAAAATGTGTGTAGTACAATGCATACTGGCCACCAATAGAAACTATGTAGTGTTAACACTGTCTAATACAGGGCATGTCACCCTGCCCATGTGTCTAATATGCACGCACATGCAGACAGTGCACCTCAACCATGTTCCCAAATGTACACCTGCAAATCTGTGCTGCACACATCCCACACTTACTGTCCACTCTCTAACACATGCTGACAAAACTACACACATCAGCCAAGTGGCACATGAGCAGACAATACACAATTGGAATAAACACAGGTGTAAACAATACTACATTGATAATTATAGCTTTAATGCATCATGCCTGCTCAGCTACACCTTCAAGGATATCATTACACTTTACTGCTATCATTACACTTTACTGCTGACAGCATGCTAACATTGCTATTCTGTTATAAAGTCACCCTGTGCATCAGCACCATGTTAGCCTGTTCCTGCATCAATGTTACAGATGACAGGAGGTGGCACAGGTTTCATCATATGCACAGGGAGTGTTGCTGGTTTGCCAGAGGCCTACATTGAGCCATACAATTGACATGTGTGTGTGAGTGTGTGTGTGAGAGCCAAGAGTACTGTTATGGGCCAATGTGGATGTAATGTGTGCGGGTATGTGTTTGTCCTAGGTGTTTGGTTTATGTGTGTGTGTCTGCATGCACACAGTTCCACCATGTGGCTGCCATATACGGGGATTTGTGGGACAGCTGCAGACTGTACATGGCAGGCTTTACAGATCACCATCTCTGGCCACGGATACGGGACCTGTGCCTGGCAGGGGTGCTACAGAGAGTATCAGGTACTAATCCAGACTGGGTACTATCCTCAGAGGTTGACATAAGTACATTGGATCCAGGTCCCTGCTGGGACTGGGCAGAGCCACGTGCACGTGGTCTTCTAAGACGGTCTATGGACAGCCCACCCCCAACATTGCTGGGGCTGGTAATGGCACTATGGGAGTGGCTATGACTTGATGGACGTCCACTGTGACTGCCAGCTGATGATGTTGCTGGCATACATCCACATCGACGTCTCAACTGAACACACTGTCCTGACACATGGACATGACATTGTGGAGGACATCTAATGTCTCACCCCAATGTCTATCAATGACCTCAGTGTAATTATGGATGGCACCTGTTAGGTCACAGATACTGTCATTTAAAGAGGTGTTATGAGCCCTCTGTGCCCTTAGTCCCCGTCTGGTGTACCACTCCATGCATGCCTGTGCCTCCATGACAGCCTGGAACATGCATGTGGTTGTAAGAGTTGTGGCACATCTGCCAGGGGCATGATGACCAGCAGTGCTCTGACGAGAACCCCTGCACATCTGCCTATGTGGTACCATTCCAGACATCTGGCTATGGCTGCTGCATCCTGATGCATGTGCCATAGATACTACACTGTCCTGGCCTTTGCTGACTGTACACTGTCCCTCTGCTAAGGGCATTGGTGATGATGGATGTACAGGCAGTATGACTGTGTGCATGGATGGGGTGGAGACTTGTGTACTGTCAATTGGTGGCCCAACAATAGACCCTGACAAACATGCTTGTGCCTCAACACACCTATCCTCATTATCACTGTTTGTGGCAGTGACATCAGGTTCCCTGCTGCACTGAACCAGCCCAACCTCAGCACCCATGAGAGTAAAACAGGAAACACACTTTGAGACCTGTACATGATGTCAGAATGCATGAACACATGAACACATGCACACATGCACACATGCACACATGAACACATGAACACATGGACACATGAACACATGCACACATGAAAACATGAATATATGCACACATGCACACATGCACACATGAACACAAATACACTCCTCACTAAAGCAGACACACACACAGACACACACACACACACACACACACACACACACACACACACACACACACACACACACACACACACACACCACCAGCAATCTCAGAACATACTTAATAGCAGTTGATAGTGGGGTACAGTATCACAAAATAAACAGTCATATCATACATGTCAGCATGCAGGACATGTGATGCTCAATAGCATGCAGTGCGAGTGTAGACAGTCCTTGTTACTAACAGTATACATGGCTTTGATGCATGTGTTTTGTTGTTCGGTGATTGGCCTCCCCCTGGAACGCAATGTATACATGGACACAACATTGCTGTGCAAGTATTAAAAACTCTTTAATGTACTGTGCACCATCACTCGCAGGTATACATACCATGGCTGGATGTGTATCTGTGTGTCACATAGATATTCACTTCTGATTAGAGCCTCTGTGTCTTTAGCAAATAATTGTGGACACAGTTTTAGCTCATGCATGATGTGTATACACACAAGATCAGTGGTGCATGTATAACTGATGAAATACCATTGGTCCACATAGCCAATGTACAGTAGTTATGGTGAGTGTAGATCATATTGTGGACATGCCAGTGTCATCCATGACATGGCATGCTAAAACACAACTGCATATTTAAACATCACACATACCCAATGTGTGTCATATGACCTAGCCACTCAATAGCATTACAAGACATATATGTGTTGGTTGTGCAAATGGTGATTGGTATGCATATTGTTTATAGGTGCATATGTTTGCACACACACAACATTGAGGTGTATAGCAATGAAAGCTATGTGTAGTACTTTGGTTACAATAACCGGATGGGGTGTAGTACAATAAGCCATCATCATGAAGCATCATGTGGTCACTCAAGGCTACAAATGTGTCCCAAACTGGCACCTATCATGCTGTACCAGAACTGCACTACCATGGCTACATTCACCATTTCACAGCCAGTTGTTACATGGGTTTGTAAGGAGGCCAATAAGCAGCATTGCCTAACATGAATGTGTTGTATGTTACAGTGTGTTTCACTGCCCCATGATAGGCCTCTACCCCTCAGGTATATTATGTGTGCTGTGTGGATGACATTTGGGATACTGGAGTGTGACTTTAGAGAGGGTTTGTGAATACTTCATGTGTAGTATGTTAACATGTTCTGTGTATGACATAGCTGTGTATGTTGTGTGCATGCGTATCGACTCTGCCTATCCAATGGTCACTACAGTGTAGCCACATTTGTTTGAGATGGTTTGTGTATTGCATGTGTTTGAGGCAGCTAATCACATTACTGAGATGTGCATAGTCTCACAGCAAACATGCACAGCATGCATTATGTGTAGGTGTGTAACATGTGTACATGGCCTACACATTAACTATGACATGCACTTTTTATTTGCAATAATAAATGTAGAACACACTCACCAGCATGTGTCTGCTGCCTTGCTGTCACACCAGAGGGACCTACATGGATATGAGACAGTTTGTCAGTGTCGACAACTGTGGCATTGCTACTGTGGGTTTGCAATCTTACAGTAGTACAACAGTTTACATTCACAGGCCTACAGATTATGTTCCAAATGATCAGTATTGCACAACAACAGGTTCCACATCTTCTAACTACACAGTACACATCTCACATATGCATGATCTACCAATAGAGGTAACAGTAGTCTACAGATATGCCATGTTACCTGCACGCTCCATGTGTTCTTGCTGGGTGGCCCCAACCTCCATCAAGGTAAATGTCTGCTGTTGTTGTTGTTGGGCAAGTGCCACCAGGCTCCAGAGCAGCTCCTCCACTCTTGTGAGGGGGGGTGGATGTTAACCCCACCACCTGTTGCAAGCGGTTGTCTACAGACATCAGAAGCACGCTGCTGGACATGTCTAAGTAAATCACTGCAGTGATGGTGTACCTGCTCATATGTCCGGTTATGCATGCCTATGTCATTTACCCTCCGGACAACATCTTGCCACAGTGCAGTACGCTCATGCTGGTCTTGGCTGGTTCTCGAGAAAAGTAGGCTATAGTGCTGAATCAGACAGCTGGCAATAATGTCATCCTCAGCACTACTGTAGCTAGGATTACGATGGTGAGCCATGATCCCTGGAAGACAAAGAAAAAATATGTCTGAGCAAGTCATATGGCACACTTAATATTATACAGTACAGATATCACTGAACTGCCATATATAGCAACCTATTAGCTGACTGAGATTAAACACTTTCAATACCACTTATCAGTGCTCACCCCACACCTGCTTGAAAGTGCCTGGCATGCTCTATATAATAAACCATGTTCTGCACAGCAACAAAATAAAATCACTATATAAGACTATACAACAGTACATGGCACACTGTATGCGACACAATGCACCACCTAGCCACAGAAGGTATAGATCAAGTGAATGCATAAAGAAATATGTCATCCATCACAATGTTTGTAAAGTCCAGTTACAGTATTACCATTATACCACAAAACTTGTTGATGGCAAACCCGTGGCCAAAATATGTGCACAATTGCGGATATAGGTGGCATACTGCTATAGCAAACTATAAATGTTGCTAGATATGCAGTTATATCTTGTAACACACATATGACAGAGGACATGTTACAGGCTTACCCACATACACATCAGACATAATTACAAGACACAAAGGTATGGCAACCCAGATAAGCTTTACGTGTTTACCATACAGTACTGTGTGTCAGTACTTACAAAACCTTACGCCTGAGGAATATAATCTGTGAGGACTACAGGGACCACACAAAACAGTGGTTCCAAGCAATGTGGACATACACCATACTTTGCTGTTTAGGCCTACAGCTTCAAGTAGTACTACAGTTCATGCAGGATTTGGATTCAACATCTGTACCAATCAATAAGCATACATGTAGTGCTTTAGCCTCCAATGACACACCCCAGTTAACACCAAGGGACTACATCAGACTGTATGCCATAGTGCTTTATCTGCCTAGCAACAGCATACACAGCTTTTTCTGGGATCAAAGCAAGGACACATAATACCATGACAGAAACCATTTCCCACTAAGCTATCCCACAAATACACATCTTTGACACATTCACCAACACATTGACCATCACACTCAGTCAACTTTACATGGAATCTATTGCAACAAGTAGATGTGGGTGTGTATGACTATATATGACTCTCTTTCTCTATACACACATATATCTATATCTATCTATCTATCTATCTATATATATATATATATATATATATATATATATATATATATATACATATACACACATCCATTGGTGTATATATACATATACATATAGGCACATATACAGTCCAACTTTCATGGTGGGAATATCAATTATACAAAGGATGTGAGGTATGCAGTAATGTAATAATATTGCACAGTCTTGTGAGAAATACATTGAAAGTGTTCTCAGCCCAGGTAGCTTTAGCAGGCCTCACTGGCTGCAACATTGCAAACTGAACAAAACACACACAGTGTTTAACCACCACATGTCATATACCAGCACTGTATGCTGTCTTGTTTGTCACACACTAAAACCTACATATACATATTCACATAACAACCTTCACCAACATATATATGTCCACCCTTCACAAACAGTTGCAATATGTCCCTTGCTCTAAGCACATATACAGATGTTAATATATATGACACATATATATCTCTCTGTATGTGTGTGCCATACACACACAAGGTCCACACTGTTGTAAGCCCCTGGACCTCACAGCTGAACTGTTGGGCCTTGCTGCAACATGAACAGGTGTCACATGTGAACACACAGTAACATTAGAGGGGGTATATATAGCTACAAATGCTAGATTAGCATACTAGCCTGGTACTGCAGTTGCCAATGCTAAGCTAAACTTTAATATGACTATCATGCATGTGTTACTCTGTCACAACCATGTTTATATAAATGTTTGCGCTAATCCCCCAAACAACCATTGTCCACACTACTGTACAGAACACAGATAACATGGATCAGATGTTTGACATTTAATGCTAAGCTACATATTTCACAGTTATGTCCCACTGCACACAGCTACACACTGAACTGTCCATGGCAGTAGTTAAGCAGAACATCTGTGCATAGATACGTACTGCTGCCAGATATGAATGGTTCACATTATGTAGAGTGCTCTTCAAAACATCTACTACATGCCAGTAAATACATATCTGTTACATACCTTTTCTTTGTATGAGTTGGTATTATTTATTTTCCATTTTCCTTTTGCTTTTCACTCTCTCTCTCTCTCTCTCTCTCTCTCTCTGTCGCTCTCAAGGTCTGGGGTTCGAGACTGACAGAGGTGTTTTATTTTGCTGCTGAGCAGAAAAAGGGCCCTGACATACAGAGTGACTAAGGCACTTTTAAGCAGTTGTAAGCGGGTTTGTGCGGGTTTGCGCGATGCTTAGCAATGCTTAGCTAAGCACACACAAGCACACACAGGTGCACACTCGCTCAAACCCGCTCACTACTGCTTAATAGTGCTTACTTCCGCTAACCCCCACACTCATTTCTTTCAAAGAAAAGAAATTGGGGAGATAGGAAAGTGGTGAAAAGGGGCACAAAGAGGGAAATACAGTAGGGAAAACAGCTAGGTATGTACAGGGCGGGTGTAGGGAAGGTCCATAGCTGCCCATTTCTTTAACAGCAACAGCTGTGCATATGCAATAAATTTGGAGGGAAATATGAAACCTTCAAACCCTGTGAGTGGGGTGAGGACAACAAAGTATGTTGTACTGCCAATTAAATATCAGTTTATGTGTCCAGCGGACATGTGTGAAAAATGGGCAACTATGTACGGGGCGTAATTTTTTTTGGGGAGCAGATTGCCCTTTTTTTTCAGGTGAGAGTGGAATGTGGGATAGAGGAAGTAGGTATATTTGGGGAAGTAGGTTGGGGAGGTAAACAGACAAGACAAACAAGACACATACAGGGGTGGAATATAACACATGTGGTGGGTGAACACCATTGACAGGGAAGGATGTTTGGAAATTGCAAGCTCATGAGCCCACAGATGGCAACAGTGGAACTGAGATCCCCACCCATGGGAAGTCACCACTGCACCTTCACAGCCCAGAGGGTGGCTGTGCTGGGGGCTGCGTAGGAGGGGCAGGCTCATCCATGAGTCATGCCACTTGTGCCTCAAGCTGGCATAGAGGATCAGTGACAGAACACTCGATCTCCCTACACACCACAGCCTAGACCATTCAGAGGGTGATAGGTGGCCCTCCTCCACCCACACTTGCATGGGGGGATGAGTCCCATCCCCTGCAGCGCTTCCACCGGAAGGTGGCACAGGGCCAATGGAGGAGGCGGTCCCAGGCTGGGCACCAGACCTGCTGGTGCCAGGTGCCATTGCCAGCTGAAGTGGGACAGTTGGGTCCGCTGGGACCGGCCTTCCCATATGTTCTATGTTTAGGAGGATTTAATGAAAATATGGGCTAGTAACAGTCAACAGGATTCCCAATTAGTTATAACAGCATGCAGAAGTATTCCCATTAACCCAACACACCAGAGTTCCAACAGTTGAACAGCAAGCATGACATATGCATATACAGAACAACAATGGACATTACAACAGCATGCAGGTTTAATTGATGGCAACAGGCCACCAATATTGTGGTATTTGAACAGGGCACATGCATCGAAATAAATGCAGATATTTATAAACCAATAGGACATATGTCCCAACAAATGTTTTGAGATTAGACATACCCATTGAGGTGTGGAATTGCATTTTTTATGCACATACAGTAGGGTGGAAAAATGATAGCTCCATTAACAACTTATATATCCTTCTAGTTTATACTACATTCCTATTAACTGCAGTTATATGTCCCCTACATGTATTATTACACTACCCAATTGTCCTTAAATTGTGAAATGGGTTTTGCTAGATCTTTATATACAAGGGCTGTATCTGACATACAAACTGTCCGGAATGCAGATGTTACTGCTACATATTTTGTGACTTGCTCAGACACACTACTGCTGAGATGGTACACTGACAGCTCTACTTTCCTATACTTATCTAGATATGTTTAGGCAAAATTATCTGTTATATGTTAACAGCTCCCTACATTTCTGCCAGCACAATGACATTTCTGGGGAACACAATTCCAAGCTACGTATGTGCCAGATTAACCTGTACATGCTGGGCATGAACCAACAGTTGAGGATTGTAAATATGCTTAAAAGCTACTGGCACTCCCTTCATCCACTTTATATGGGCCTACACAACTGTGTGTTAACAGTGCTTAATACAACAGTACTATTTCTATAATGCAAGAGTACAACATATCAAAGACAATGACACAGACACACTCCAGGAATTATACCTTTATTAAAGACTTAAAACACTTTTCTAGAGGCTCTCTCATTTATTTTATATAACAGTACATGCAGAATAATTATTAGAGAATTATTATACCTTTATTTATGTGTTAAAACACTTTTTTCAGGCTCTCTCATTTATTTTACAGAACAGTACAAGCAGAATAATTACTAACCTGCCTGGTGGCGCAGCCTTAGCAGCCTATCTGCATAGGCTTGCTGATTCGCAGCATGGACACCTGCAGCTGTGAAGTAAATGAAGTGACACTGAGACATACCTATCCATAGTATACACTAGAATAGAAATTCGTACATACTTAATTCCATGGCTACTTACTCAGTAGTGGGGCATTTTCCATCTCACGGGCCTCCTGGATCCACTGGTCCAGTTGATCCACCTTGCATCTCTTCAGGTCTGCGTGGTGGTGTCTGCCCTGCTCACCGGTCTGAGGGACACCTGTGGCACTGGTGAGTTCATGAGCTAGACGGTCCCAGGCTTCCACTTTTTATTGGGTGCCCTGGCATTGGTCCCGCAGGAGTCTATCCTCATGACTATGGACAAGGAGCCAAACCATTACTTCTGACTCCTCAATGCCCCAATGTTGCCCTCAAAAACAAGAGCCCTCTCCAGCACCGGCCATTGCTGCCTGCAGATGGGAGCTGCAACCACTTATGGCAAGTATTCCTGCCTATAGAGCTTAAATATGCATCATTTCCCGCACTTATTTGTGATTGGCCAGTTTTGAAAAAACTCAGCTGAAGGCACACCTGCTTAGCAATGGGTAAACTTCCATTGATATGTATGTATGTGTTGAAAGTGCATGCTTATGAAAAGCTGTAATGGCTTAGTGGTTCAGTACTGTGAATATGATGCACAGTATTCCGGGTTCGAGGCCTATCATTGCTTTTTATTTTACTACTGGCCAGACCGGCTAGGAGGTGTGGCTGTGTTTAGCTGACTTTGCTCAACTTTGCCCAATGTTGCTCTACGTTGTGCTACATTGCTCGGCGTTGCTCTATGTTGCTCGTCATTGCCCGCCGTTGTGCTGGTTAGCTTGGTGCACAGCTATGTGCAAACATGTTCTGTTTGTGCTAGTTTGCACGGTGCGCAGCTCTGCGCAAAGCTATTGAGCTAGTTAACGCAGTGCTCAGCTATGAGCAATTATATTTAAATATGCTTAATACTGGTAACCTTTGCTTAGCAGTGCTTCACATTGTTTAAAATATGTTACTTATGCATCCATCAGTATGTATAACCATTTCACCTTCTTATATATATATATATATATATATATATATATATATATATATATATATATATATATATAAAAATTCGTTCACTACTACATAGGCCATTTCAATGCTTTTTACTAAAATGTCAGGAATTATTTTTATATACAGATTTCCAACAGAAAATAGAAAGGGGAGTGCTGGGACTCAAACCGGGAATGCCTCCTCTTTATGCAAGGGCTCTACCACTACGCTATCGCTATTTTGCTTAATTTGCATATAAGTTTCTTATTATCCTCTTTGATGTCTAAACTGCTAACTGTAGCTAAGCAATGGGCAAACCTGCGCAAACGCGCAAATACGGACAGCTATATCGGGAATAATAAAAAAATAAATAAATAAAAGTTTTACATTTTATAATTGTACAGGGGTTTAGAATGTGGGGGAGTGTAGTGTAGGGTATGTGCATATTTGAGCGGACTCGCTCATACCAGTTGCCATTTCCTGATTGAGAGACTTGCAGGGGTGTGGATTTTTGGACTGCTCAACAGTCCGACACGCCCCCTGCACTCATGCACGCTCCGTGTTAGCCTTAGAGTTGAGGCAGCACGCCCTCATTAATATGCATGGCACGCTGCTGTCTTACTCTTAGACTGGCATTTCCATGTAAGACTAATCTAGTCTTACACGGAGGATTAGTGAATCCTGGGGCATGTAAAAACCTCCCAGCTTCCACTTCATTGAAAGAGATTGTAACATTTGGATTTATAGCTACTTGGAGGTGACATCCTCAGCAATAAAAATGCATGTGTTCTTCAAAGGATCCTAGGGTCTACATGAAGTCACTGCCATGGAGTGGTTGGCCAACCAGTATTAAAAAAGGTACATTCTGCATTTGGTGCTCAATTTCATCAAAATTCAACTCGATGAGGTCTGGAGCTCTTACATAGTAAATCACTGTTGGTGAGTTGTGCCTGCTAGTGATAAACTTTTGGGTGGAATTTTTTCCTCTGAATTGGTGTGACTGTGAAGTTTATATATATATATATATATATATATATATATATATATATATATATATATATACATATATATATAAGTTTGTGGTGGTGTGAACGCCAGCCCCTCACACTGGGGTGTGGTGCAAGAGGACTTTCCCCCTGCAAAAGACATTTAAAATGTGTTTTTATTTGAATGTAGTTCAGAGATATTTTCATCCACTTGTAGTGGAAGCACTGAAATATATTCATCCCTTGCAGTCTAGCACCCTTCAGGAGCTGTGAATGTCTTAGAATTTGTGGCTTCAACAATATGTACTATACAAACTAAAAAAAAAAATACAAAGTGATTATTTTGCTTCATGCAGCCACACAACCCTTCCATGTACTTTCAGAATCATTTTATTCCATTTGCCATTAAATAAATTACATTGACAACTAACATATATTGCTTCTATGCATATGAACGTGAAACTTTAAATTTACTTTATGCTTCCCTAGTAACACATATCAATACATATTTACTTGCCAACTATCATTTAAAAAGGTAAAGCAAAAAAAAAATACTGATGCTATAAAATTAATATCATACCTGTCAGCTTCCCCAAATTTTGCACACCTTCCCTGATTTTATCTCATTTTTGCCCTGTCACCCATAATTGTTTAATAAAATGTCTCATTTACTGGGAAATCACTGAGGTTTAGTCAATCTATAATGTCCAACATTGGATTTGCATACATCTTATTCTTCAAAAAATGTATGTTGATGCAAAACCTGTTGCTCTATTAACTTTTTGAGTGAATAAGAGTGAAATTTATAACACTTAAAAATTGTTCTTGATTTCCAGCCTTTTTTCTTCCTGTTACTTTTGATATTACCCAGAATTCTTGTGTTAAGAGGATGACAGGTATGATCGGCATTACTGCAAGATGCAGCATGTAATTATGGAGTGATTGGAGGATATGCTATTCTCAACATCACAGTATTCTCCATTTGTACCCAACACTAGTCTGCAGAAGTGATTCAGTTTGTACCTTTCATGGCCAAATAAGAGGATTAGATGTCCCACCCAGAAATGTAGCTAGGTCATCAGGCACTCAGATGTTTATTTGCTACAGTTAAATAGCTTATTACACAAAGCACTTTAGTAACGGACTATGACCACAAATGCAAGATTAGCACTCATGAGGTACTGCAACCCCCCCCCCCCCCATCAGATGCCTCTGACAGCTTGTGCCCTGACTTTATGACAATTCATGCTCCCTTCTTCTTGAAAGGAATAGGAAAATGTTACACACATCATTCTTACTTGCTTACTTTGCAAAACCAGAAGGGAATAACCATCTTTGTGGGATATATATAAGAAAATTTAATAGACTAGTTATTTTTCATTTCCTTGAGTGTACATGTGGAAGTAAGTTGGCTTTGTTCTTCATGTAATGCATAAGAAAGAAAAATATAACCGTAAGATAAATAACTGGTGTTACCCATTTATGTTGCGATTGTACAATGTGTAGCAAAGTAAGAGGATGACGATGTTTGTGAAAACATACCTATTTTATTTTTATCTAACTTCAGTTACAAGTTTTGCTTTTGGGTGCCAGTAACACAGCTCTAAAAGGCCACACTAATAAGTAACTTTCTGAGTTTCTCTTGAACAAATTCTCTGCATTCGTGCAACCAGAATTTACCCTGTGACATTATTATAAATTAGGCACAACTGTTTTCTTCTCCCAGTAGAATTGCACAGTGGAATTTCATATAATAACAGGTACAGTTTTATTTTATTTTCAAGCCAAAACATGCACAAAAAGCAAATGTTTCACCAGACGTGATAGAGTTTATGCTGGTGCCACATAGGGAGAGAGAGGAACATGGTGTGTAGTTATTAACTTAACTTGACCCATTTTACATATAAAGGAAAAAAAATGTCAGTTTATGTACACTTGTACTGCAACTCCAAGACCAGAAATAAAGATGTTCTTACATTCACCAGTGCAGTATTCACTACTATATGGGATTCCCTGCCATGAAGCCTGCCATCCGGACAGTCTACCAAAGTTTACTGTTGCTTTAAGGTACGCTGAACGTCACCTACACACTCCTCAAGTAGCATAGGGTATAAAGGTGCCATTCAGGCATACCATCCTCAGAACGTCTTTGCTGCTGTTAAGAATGTTGCTTTTAATCATTGGTCTGTATACCTCCGTCCATTTTTTTGCCATTTTTTGCCTTTTTTTTCTGTTTATTGGAACTCCGGCGATTCCTCCTGTTTGCTGAAGTCCTCACCATTGGAGATAAGTACCCAGTTGGGGGTTTTGTTCTTTTATTCATTTTTCGTGCTGTCTGGGGGGTTAATGTCATCCATGAAGGGTAAATGCCAGTGTGGGAGACAGATTCCCCATAAAGATCACCACGATAAGTACCTTTTTTTGCCTAGGAGCTTCTCACAAATATATGTCTTGTTCTATTTGTCAGGGATTTGTCCCAAAAGCCCTTCATAGTAGGCTTTCTTCCCTTTTATTGTATCTTGAGAACCAGGGTCTTAAGCTGCTTGCTAAAGATACTATGGATGGAACTTCCTGCCCCAAGGATCAGCCGTCTGGGAAGAAGAAGGTGAAAAAGGTAAGACTGTAATCTTCCGCTGTCCAGCCTCTGCCAAAGGTTTCTCCCAAGGTTATTACAAACCTGGAGACTCAAATGGTTGTGTTGTTGGATTCCTCTGCCACATCTGGGTTGGACGCCGTCAAGGATTTGGCAGCCAACACTTCCGAAAATGCTTTGCATGTGTCCATTTCAGATGTTCTGGTGGAACCACTGTTGATTGTTTACGAGGGGTCTAGGGAGGTCCCGCAGTTTCTTCTTAGGGAAGAAGTACCTACTACAGTTGTGGAATGCTGTCCTGAGTCAGGGCCCTTGCAGTTTTCTATGATGGACGTCCCCTTAAAAATGAACAGAAAACCTGACATGCTTCTTCTGCTCCTAGGGACCCGCAAAGTGAGTGGCAGGCCTTTACTCAGGGGTTATTTTATGCTTTACTGTCATTAAGGCCTCCTCAAGGGGGTTTGGTTCCTGCTCCTCCTTGGTCTTCTTCACATAAAAGGCCCAGGGAATTAAATTCTTCTGAGGAAGAGTTGGATTCTGACGAATAATCCCTTACTTATGCTACACAGATTCCTTCTTTTTTAGACTATGGGTCTGAGGAGGAGGAATCTAATAGTCCAGCTGCTCCTTCTGAGGAAATTTCCTTCGGGGACACAATCTCTAGGATGATGGAATTTTTTAAGTGGGATTGTACCCAGGTTTCTGATATCCATGAGAGGTGCTATGAATTATTGCAGCTGGAATCTCCTAACCCTGCAGCTATTCCTTCTGTCTTGCCTGCTTTACTAGATGTTCATAGGTTCATAGGTTCAAAGGTTCATACTAGGCTATCTGCCCTAGGGCATTTATAAGCCTAGCCAGAGTGTGTTTGGCTTTCGCCACCCATTTTCAATGAATTTTGCTATGCCCTTTTTCGAGGTTAGTATACTGTGCCTCTGTCTAACAGTGACACAGAAGTGATACCCGGGGAAAACCTACGATCTCCCATCCACTCATCAAGATTCCTCTTGAAGAGAGTCAATGAGGGACTCTGTCTAACCTGGACTGGGATTTTATTCCAGAGTGAAGGGAGCCTCTGGGTTATGAATCTGTCCCTCCAGCATGTCCTATTTATTTCAGTGCTGAGGATCAAGTCTCTTGAGCACGTAGCTCAATGGGATTTGGATTTTCTGAGGTGCAGCATGTCCATTAATTCCGGGTTGGACATGGCTTTATACATCATGCACAAATCGCCTCTGAGCAGGTGGCATGCCATTGAGTCGAGCTGGAGTTTTTTTAACCGGGCAGCATATGGCACCTGTTTGAGCCCTTTGATCCTCTTGGTGAGGTACTTTTGGGGTCTTTCCTGTTGCTGCAGGTGTCTGGTAAGGTACATCTCAAAAGGGGCATTGTACTCAATTATGGGCCTGATGAGGGATGAGTAAAGAGGCACGATGACTTCCCCTGATCTAGATGTGAATCCCTTCATGATTAGGTGGGCTATATAAAATGTTTCTCTAATCACTTTGGCCACATAGTTTTCAAATGAGAGATTGTTATCAACTTGGGTACCCAGGTCCCTAATTACTTCTTCCATACTTAATGGATTACCACCTATGTGGTAATTTGTGGGCACTTTGTTTTTGCCAAAAGGGATGACTATACAATTTTTGGCGTTTAGCTTGAGGCCATGGCTCTGGCACCAGTTGTCTGTTTCTATGAGGCCCTTTTGTAGGATGCTTGTGTCGACTGGAGAGTCGATTATGGCGCCTAGTTTGCAGTCATCTGCGAACTTGGTCAGCCACAGTCCTTCCGTGTTGGCCTGTACCTCTGAGAAATATATACCAAACAAGAGAGATCCCAGGACTGAGCCTGTGGGACGCCACTTGCAACTGGTTTGAAGTGTGACATGGCTCCAGCAATTCTAACCATGTGGGTTCTGTCCTTGAGCCAGTTTGCAACCCATCTAGTGACATAGGGGTTTATATTTAAGCTGGTGAGCTTATCTATAATGCCTGAGTGGGGTACTGTATCAAAGGCTTTTGCGAGGTCCAAGTAGGCTGTGTGGACCACCTTCCCTTCGTCAATGGCCTTGGTGACTGTTTCAAAGAAATCAACCAGGTTTAAGAGGCAGGATTTGCCCTTAACAAAGCCGAACTGGGTAGGATTCAGTGTCTGTAGGTCCCCAATATCTTTATTTATGAGGTCCATGATGATCCTTTCCATAGCTTTGCAGACCAAGCTAGTCAGGCTTATGTGGCGATAGTTTCCAGGAACCGTTGAGGCACCACCTTTGTGGAGAGGGACCACTGTTGCTGTACACCACTCTTTGGGTACATATCCTGTAGTAAGGCTGAGATTGAACAGTAGTTTTATGTTTGGGACACCGTCTGGTCCCATTGATGTTGTGTTTTTTGCTTTGGAGAGGGCGGCTCTTACCTGAGCATCTGAGATGTCAGGGGGGCAGCACCCTGCTGGGATAGATATTTGCCCTTTTGGTGGGGAGGGGGGGAGAAGTTTGCGCTGAACCTGTCAGCTAGGATGTTGGCAATGTCTGTGGGTTCGGTGTATTTTTTGTCATTCTGGACTAATTCTGAGCATATCTGGGAATTCCCATCCAGGTTCATAACATAACTAAAGAAAGCTTTGTGATTATCCTTAGTGTACTGTGCATTTTTTCTCTCGAAGCTGGCCTTAGATGATTTTATGAGTGCCTGTAGTTTTTTGCTAATACTGATCAGAGATGCCTTCCCTTTTTGGGATTTTGCTCTATCATATAGTAGCTTTCTCCTTCTATTGTATAGTTTGTTTATGGCTGGGGTCCACCAGACAGGACGCCTGCCTTTGGAGGACTGGGTCTTAGTTTTATTTGGGATTGCATGATCCATGCATTCCTGAAGGTGTTCATAGAATGCGTTTATAAAAGATTATGCGGTCTGGGCTGTATTTTCCACAGGCCCAGGGGCTTTGAAGGATTCCACCTCAGTTTTGAGGAGTGTGAAATTTGCTTTAGAGAAGTTTTTCACTGTGGTTTTCTGGGCAGGGGGTGGGGTCGGGACGTGAATATCCAGTGAGATTAGTTTATGGTCTGATCTTACCAGTGAGGGATACACTTCTGATCTGGAGCATAGAGCACCCATGTTGGTGATGATCAGGTCCAGTATGTTTTCCCCTCTTGTGGGAGTGGTAACAAGTTGTTCCATAGCATTTGAGTTTATAAATTCTAGGAACCTTTGGGCTAGGGTATTGGAGCTAGAGTAATGCTCCCAGTCTATGTTTGGGTTGTTGAAGTCGCCCAATATAATGGTGTTTGGAGAGACCTTCATGTTTTCCAGTGTTCTCAGGAAGGCTGAGTGGGGTTGCTGGGTTTGGGAGGGTGGTCTGTAGCAGGCTATAAACTGGAAGGCAGTTTTACCCACTGTTTGTTGCACATGGATAGTCTTTGATGCTTCGTGCTGTGCCACCAACCTGGAGGTGTGGGTATCTTTGATGAATATTGATACTCCCCCTCCTTTTGTGGTTCGGTCCAAGTTTTGGGGCCGAAAAGCATGGTATGAGGTATAACCTGGTAGTGCTGGGGTGCTCTCGGGAGCCTTGAACCAGGTTTCTGTTACTGCACAGATACCGATGTTCTCCATGCTAAGGAGAGTTTCGAGTGCATGCATCTTGAGGTTTAGACTTCTGGCGTTGAGTAGCATTACTCTTAGTTTCTTATCCCTTGTGATACTTATGGAGGTGGGTTTGTCTTTTGAGCCTTGCCTAAAATTGGCACTATGGGGGCGGCAAGAGCCTTTGCCAATATCCGAAAGCTCATGGGTGACAGGTGCAAGCCGTCCCTAGTGAAGCATCGTGGCTTGTCGAGCATGTCATCCCAGGCTGACAGGCATTGGATCCCCTTTGAATGACACCAATACTTAAGCCAATGGTTGAAATTGATCATCTTGTCTTCATATTGTGGCATCATTCTTGGTGAGGGTAAGATGCTACTCAAGGTCTGGGTCATACCGGCCAGGGCTACATGCTCAGAGAGCTCCTCTATGTCTCTTTTCATGTAGTCCAGGGAGGTACGTCTCAGGTCATTCACACCAGCATGGACAATGACTGAGTCATATTTGTACTTGCCTTGGAGTGACCTGAGTGCTTGTGCTATGTGGTGGATCCTAGCACCTGACAGGCAGCTCACTGTGACCTTCTCCTTGTTCAGCCTGGTGAGCGGGACGTCAGTGTGCCTGACAATAGAGTCACCTATTACAAGTGTATCAGATGTGTTGTTTAGCCTTAAGGGCTGTGACTGTTCGGCACACTGGCTTTGTGAGCTATGTGTTGCACGTGTTTTGTTTTGAGGTAGTGGTTGCTTGGGTGTCTGCTTTGGAGGTCTCTGCTGCTTAGGCAGATTTTTATTTAGAGCCTCCGAATATGTTTTTGTGTGTTTATGTGTTTGGTTTGCTGTCGTGGTAGGTCTATGTGAGACTGGAATTGTAGTGAGTATGGTTTCCTTCTCCTCCTGACTGGTTATGCCAGTACAGAGTTGAGAGAGCTTAGCCTCCAGTTTGGCTATATGGTTGCATCTCTCACATGTGTTGGAATTTGTTGGGAGGAGGTGAGGGTTGTCTGTGTACATGAGGCAGTTGTAACATTGCCTCAAGATTTCCAAATTCACCAGCTGGACTGGAGAGGAGATTGACAACTGACCTTTGGACATGCTAGAATAGTATTGGGAATTCCTTTATAATTGAAAAAAAGGGCCAATGGGGAACAAAGTACTCAGGGGCGTTTGTGAGGGTGTAGTGCTTTTAATTTTTTAGTGCTGACTTATATAATTGCTTTAGTGAGCAAGTGCCAGGCTTTAGAGTAGGAATAGGGTGTTTATTATGAGAACTAGATCAGTTCTAAGGGAAAACTTGAAGAGCAGACTTTGTGGAGCGGAGAATGGTTTAAACCCAATTAAGCGGAGCTGCCCAATGCTGCACTATGCACAAAATCGTGCAAAGCCGCGCCAAAGTGGGTTTTATACAGGGGGCTTGAAAGAGCTAGAAAGTGGCCCAAAACGGCCAATAGACTACCAGATTCTTGTGCTGGGAACACTCCTCAAGGGATAGATATGCTGCTGTAAGCTCCCCACTGCCACTGGTGAACAAAGAAGCCTCCCTTTATCCAAGAAAGGAAATGGGCAACACAGGAACTTTCCAAAAGTCCAGAATACAGCAAAGCCTGTATTTGGACTACTCTAGGTCAGGAAAGACAGGAAACAAGGATCATTTTTTTGTTTTTTTTCTTTTTTGCAACAAACAGCAGGAAAATGCAATAAATATGTAACACAGGCTAGCGCACTTGAGTGTGTAGCCTCAACAGGTAAATGTAACAATCAGGACAAACTTTAAAAGTGCAGGTGCAAAAACAACTTTAAACAGTTTAAAACAGTTCAAGAAGCAGAAATACTTGCAGTTTAGCTAGATTGGACAGTCGCCCAGGTAGTAGCAGGAAAAAAAAACACTTTTATCAGGTTAGCAGTCGCTCTTTTAGCCTCTCTGCTGCTAGCACCACTCTGCAGGACCACGAGGAGCTTAGCTGAGTAGTAACAAGCGTAAAAACCATGCCAAAGCGGGTTTTATACAGGGAGACTTGAAAGAGCTAGAAATTGGCCCAAAATGGCCAATAGACTATCAGATTCTTGTGCTGGGAACACTCCTCCAGGGATATATAGGCTGCTCTAAGCTCCCCACTGCCACTGGTGAACAAAGAATCCTCCCTTTATCCAAGAAAGGAAATGGGCAACACAGGAACTTTCCAAAAGTCCAGAATACAGCAAAGCCCGTATTTGGACTACTCTAGGTCAGGAAAGACGGGAAACAAGGATAATTTTTTTCTTTTTTTCTTTTTTGCAACAAACAGCAGGAAAATGCAATAAATATGTAACACAGGCTAGCGCACATGAGTGTGTAGCCTCAACAGGTAAATGCAACAAACAGGACAAACTTTAAAAGTGCAGGTGCAAAAACAACTTTAATCAGTTTAAAACAGTTCAAGAAGCAGAAATACTTGCAGTTTAGCTAGATCGGACAGTTGCCCAGGTAGTAGCAGGAAAAAAAAACACTTTTATCAGGATAGCAGTCACTCTTTTAGCCTCTGCTGCTAGCACCACTCTGCAGGACCACAAGGAGCTTGGCTGAGTAGTAACAAGCCAAGGGAATGTTTTCTAATGCTTCTGAAGTGCCTGATTCTCTGCCCCCTGCTCCCAAGAAGTCTGATAGGTTTTTTAGGGTCCCTGAGGATTGTTCCTTTTTGTTCAGTTGTCCTGCTGTTGACCCCTCTGTGGTGTCTGTAGCCTCTGATAAGCCATCTCAGTTGCTTACTTTATCCAAGTTACTGCTTTCTGACAATGACAGCAGAACCATGGACAGGCTGGGTAAGAAGGTTTATACTTCAGCTACACTAGCTTTTAGGGCTATTAATTATCAGACCCATATATCTAGCTATGTGTTGGCTCTTCTTTCTCAGGCTTGTCATTTTTTTTTATGATCTTCCAGAATCTGAGTAAATCGTCTGCTCTTTCCTTGCTAGGGACTTCCTCTCAAGTAGTTCATCATTCTATCAGATGGAGTTATGATGCAGTGGATGCCTTTTCTAGGGCTGCTGCTTTTGGTTTAGTACTGAGGAGGTATTCTTGACTTAGGCTTCAACCTTTACCAGATGATATTAAGGCTAAGTTGCTGGATGCTCTTCTGGATACTAAACTTTTGTTTGGGGAAGCGGATGCTGGTTTATTTAAGTCTCTTCAGGACGGGGGGGGGGGGGGGCTTACAGGAGCTTAAACATGTCTTTGTTTCTCCTGTGCCTAAATTTCAGAGAAACTACCCTTCTAAGCCAGCCTTTGTTCGAAGGCAATCTCACCCTCCTGCTAAAGGTAAAAAGGGTGGTAAACAGACTCCTTCTACTAAGGCCACTCAGACTGCAGGGATTCTCAAGCCTTCCTTTCCTGACAAACCAAGTGCTGTCTAACTATCCACAAGTTCCCAGCCACATTCCTCTTTCTCTTCAACTTTTTCTTTCTCTTCCTATTTGCCTTTGAATCACCCAGGATTCTTGGGTTCTGTCAGTCATTTGTCAGGGGTACTTCATGGTGTGAAATTCTCATCCTCCTTTTATGAGCTTTTCTCAGCCTCCTTGGGAACAACTTCTTTTTTTTTCCCAGAGGTTCTTCGAGATCTCCTGTCTCATGGCACTATTCAAGAGGTGCCTGTGTCCCAAAGGGGGAAGGGGTTTTATTTAAAAATGTTCTAGTGCCCAGAAAAGAAGGTACTTGGAGACTGATTCTAGACCTCTCTCATCCAAACACCTTTCTGAAGGTGCCTTCCTTTCAGATGTTGTCTCTTCAGATCATTTTTCCTCTCTTGCTACCTCAGGCCTTTCTGGTGTCTCTAGATCTCAAGGATGCTTATCTTCATATTCTGATCCATCCTCTTTTCAGGAGGTTTTTGCATTTCTCTGTTGCTTCATGGCATTTTCAGTTCTTTGCTTTGCCCTTTGGCTTTTCTACTGCCCCAAGGGTGTTCATCAAATGCCTCACTCCCATGATTGCTATTTGCAGACTTCAAGGGATCCAAATATTCCTTACTTGGATGACCTGGTGATTTATGCATCCTCTCCAGAGGTCCTTTTGCAAAATCTTAGTTTTATCATTTCTCTCCTTTAAAGTCTGGGGTTCATGATAAACTTCAAAAAGCATTCCCTGACTCCTTCTCAGGATCATGTCTTTCTGGGTTGCAAGATTCAGATGATCCCAATGATGGCATCCCTGCCTCCTCCAAAGGCATAAACTCTCATTTCGTACTTTCAAACTCTTCTTCCCTAGGCCTCCATTACAGCCAGGGAGTTTCTTAGAGTTCTGAGATTCACGGCTTTAACCAGTCCAATGTTTCGTCTGGCCAAACTTCACAGGAGGAAGTTCCAGTGGTTTCTGAAGTCAGTGTGGCTTCAATATGCACATCCTCTAGACTTTACAGTTCATCTTCTCCCTTGTCTCAGGAAGGAACTTCTATGGTGGATTCAGCAGTTGTCTCTGAATCCAGGGCTCCCTTTTCATCCTCCTCTTCCCTCTCATGATCTGTTCACAGATGCTTCAAATGTGGGATGGGGAGCATCATTTGGCTCCCTGAAAGTTCAGGGAGTGTGGTTGCCTTATCACCAAAAGGAGCGCATCAACATCAAAGAGGTGAGAGTACATATGCTGGCTCTTCAGGCCTTTCACCCACTTTTCTCTCCGGGGCCTCTCAAGGTATTCATGGAGAATACCACAGTTATGTGGTATATTAACAAACAGGGGTGAACAAGATCTTACCTTCTTTGCTGGCTGGCAATTCTGGTGTGGGTTCTGGCTGTCAAGTATCAAATGACTCTTCAGTCAGTTTACATTCCTTCAGATCAGAACATTGTGGCAGACACTCTGAGCAGGTCCTTTACTCATTCCCATGAATGGATGCTTCACAGGGATGCATTTCTGGACATTCTTCACCAGTGGGGTACTCCTCAAGTAGATCTCTTTGCCTCTCCTCTGAACAGATAACTTCCTCTGTTTTGTGCCAGAGTCCCAGGTCCTCTGGTATGAAAGGTGGATGCGCTTTCATTTTCTTGGAAGGGGATGTTTCTTTATGCATTCCCTCCCCTTCCTATCATTCTGATTCTTGTTCAAGATTCAACAGGATGATCCAAAAATCTTGTTGGTGACTCCCTTTTGGCAGCAACAGCACAGGCTCTCTCCACTTCTGCATCTAACCAAGTGCAGTCATTACATGTTACCTCACAGGGTGGATTTACTCACACAAGAGACAGGATCTCTCATCCACTTCCACCTGCCCACACTTCAACCGACACTGTGGGTGATAGGGTTTCGATCCCTCATAGGCACCTTTTTTCTGAGGATGTGCTGCAGGTCCTGCAGGAGGCTAGGAAACTTACTACTAGGAAATCCTACTTATCTAAATGGAAGAGGTTTTCTGTTTGGTGTCTTTCTTGTGTACTGAACCCACTTAATGTTGATGTTCCTTTGGTTCTCTCTTATTTGTGTGAGTTTCTCAAAGCAGGTTTGGCCTATTCTTCTATTAAGGCCCACTTATCAGATCTTTCTCCTTCATTGCCTTTAACACCCCCATTAGCTTATAGATTTGAGGCTATGCAATTTCTTAAAAACCTGTTCCTCCTCCCTTGGATCTTAATTTCATTGTGAAGAAACTGACTCAGGGTCCTTTTGAGCCCGCTGTTTCAGCTTTCTTCCATTATGGATCTTGGAAGACAGTTCTTCTGGTAGCTCTTACTTTTGACAGACGGGTGTCTGAGTTGGCTTGTCCACCTTTTTTGATATTTCATGAGGACAAGGTGTCCTTGTGTACTAATTCTTCTTTTATGCCCAAGGTAGTTAATGAGTTGTCAATCAGTCTATTAATTTGCCTACATTTTTCCCCTCTCCGCAATCTGACAGTGAGGGGATGCTGCATACCTTAGATGTGCATAGACAGGTCAGATTTTATTTGGAGAAGACTAAAACTATCAGAAAATCTGATCAGTTGTTTGTTTCCTTTCATTCTAGGTCTTTAGGATTAGCTGTTTCCAAGCAAACTATTTCTACTTGGATTCCAAAGGCTATTTCTTTTTGTTACACTTTTCATGGCAAAAGCCGTCCTTCTTCTGTAAAGGCCACTTTTACTAGAGCTGTGGCTTCTTCTGGTACTTTTTTCAGGGGTTCAGATACTAATTCTGTTCTTGAAGCAGCTACTTGGACTTCTGTGCATACCTTTACCAAACATTACAAGTTGGGTGGTATCTGTAGAGCTCGAGCTGGTTTTGCTAATGCCATTCTTCATGGCTTCTTAGAAGACTCTACTGCTACTTACTCCTCCCAAGCTTCTTCTTGAGCTTTGGCACTCTCCCATATAGTAAAGAATACTGTAGTGGTGTATGTAAGGACATAGTACAGTTGTGCAAAATCTTACCATAATGGTAGATGTCCTTGTTTTCATGGCTGGAGTATTCACTCCCTCCCTCCATCCCCCTAGTATTTTTTTTCCTTCTTGGATGTGCAGGTGCTCTTTGGTTTTCCTTGGATTGTTGTTCCTACTGGGACAATCAGTTCTGAGGTTGGTATGCCTGAATGTCACCTTTATGTCCTACGCTATGTGTGGAGTTGTAGGTGACCTTCAGTATACTTTAAACCAATGGTAGACTTTGGTAAACTGGCTGGACGACAGGCTTCATGGCAGGGAATCCCATATAGTAAAGAATACTGCAGCAGTGAAGGCAAGGACACCTACTGTTATGGTAAGATTTTACACAACTGTACTTTCTTACCCTACCAGGTAACTGTTCCTTACTTGAATGGGAACCTAGCAGGAACTTATGCTGGGGACAAAAACAGAACAGGGAGTAACAAGCAGGGAGGTAACGTAAACCAATACATGGTGGGATTGATGATGACATGGGGAAAAGGATTGGTAATGTCTGTATTTTCTTGGTCAGAATTTTTAACTGTGGGATTGTTCCTTTAAGCTTAACATGATGTGACTTGAAAGTCAAGTCAACTGGAGCACCACCAGCTGTGTCATGGGCATATTTTCTTTTAGCAGAAGCACTTTATTTCTTCTTTTATTTTAGAGCAAAGAAAGATTGCTGTAAAAATAAATAAACATAGAGTCTAAGCTGCTGCCCAGTTCACCTATGCATAAGCCTGGCTTTAATAGGTATTTTAAGTAATGATGAAATGTCGCTGGAGAGACATCATGCCAGTAACATTCAGACATGTCCTTTTTGAATGCTTTGTCAGTTAGGGATCACCATGGTAGATCGACTGTCTGCTTATGATTGGCAGTGGAGTTTTACTGTGTTGAGTTGCCAACCCAGTGCCCAAACTTCCACAGAAGGCACACACATGCACACACTCACACCTAGGGCCAATTTAGAGTGTCCAGTCCACCTACAGCATATCTTTGGGATGTGTGAGGAAACCAGAGCACCCAGAGAAAACCCACATGACCACAGGGAGGACATGCAGACTCCGCACAGAAGTCACCCCAGCCAAGGATTGAACCGGAGAGCCTCTTGCTGTGAGGTGGCAATGCTAACCGCTGCACCACCACGGCCGCCCTTTGTGACTAATGAAATAAGAAAGAAATTCTTTCAACTTTCTTTGACTGCTTCTATGTTAACAGGAAGTATACATATGGAAATGTTAAAAACAATGTTTTTCAGTTTGTCATCACAGAATTTGGATTCATTATGAGATATTTAAAAGAATAGTGAGTATAAAACTGATATATGGCATTTACTCCTGTATAACATATGGAATTTAAAACTAACAACATATAACATATCCTTTTTAATTTTAACTGTATGTAATGAATGCAATTTCCTTTGTTAACTAGATTTTAGCAATATTTTTTCTTGCAAGTGGTTTTAACAATAAAACAAAACTAAATTGATTAATCCATGGAAAATTGCTAATCACAGCCCTATTTATGGCACAGGCAGTACTTAGAATACTATAATTTGCATCTCAGAACATAATAAAATGGCCATCAAGCAGTAGTTTGCCCTCATTCTTTTCATGATGATTTCCTTTACACTTGTACAACCACTTAGGAAAATACCTACATTTTTTTTTCAGAATGGAGAGTATGGAATACCAAATTCTGTTAAAAGTTAATTGTCTTACAATTGCTAAGCTTCTCAAGTTCATTGATGGAGACTTGCAATTTGCCATGTAACACCCCCATCTATATCTTCTCTACCACTCTTCCTGCTTTTCTGGAACACTAAGCAAGTAATTAGAGGTATCCATCGTCTAGTTATACATGCAGACTGAAAACGTAGGCAAGTCTCTGCAGTGATTACAGTCAGCTTTGAATTTTATTTTCTGTATTTATTGTTGTTTTTTTTCACTTTTTGGTGTTCATTTACTTTATAGTATAATCTTTTCATGTGTGCTTTTGGATTTCCTATTGGCTATGTTCAGTTCTTGGCTGGAGTGCCTTCTGTGCAGAGTCTGCATGTCCTCCCTGAGGTCGAGTGAGTTTTTAAAGACATGCAGGTGGATACGAGAGTGTAGGAGTGTGTGCCTTCTGTGAAGGCTGGGTACCAGGCTTGCAACTCGACACTGTAAAAACACCACTGCTGATCAATCTGCAGACCGGTGATCCACTATGGGGACCCCTAACCGGGAAAATCCGAAAGACATTGCTATTGGCTATGTGTTAAGGCTTCTTTCTTCTTGTGATATAATATGTTTCCTTAATATTTGATTTTTCTCTGTTTTCGCAATTTTACCAGAGTGATAACAGCTGGACTTATTATGTTGCCAATAAAACATGTATTGTACTTAGGCTTTTCCTCAAGTTAGATCATTTTGTCAATGTATTTTCTGATCACTTTGGTTTAATGTCATCGGACAACTTGCCGAGAAAACATTTTTGTAGTTATAAACATAGCACTATTTATCCTTAGAGTCAGAAGGTTAGTTTTATTTTTAAAAGACAGTGTATGACCCATATTATTCCAAAGATGTCGTATCCCAGTACAGCTGAAATTTCTTTATATTGAAAATGTTTTCTGTCAACTGTCACAATACTAGATATGAGGTGCTCCCATTCCTCATGCTATATGTCCCTCGTATATTATGACAAACTGCCAGGCATATCATTAGCTGAAGCTCCATTATTAGTTGGTTAAAATTTATTGTGGTAAATTTTTTGCATATGAATTAAAATTGGAACAAAATGCAGCTTGAGGTCATAAAGCAGTCTGACCTTAGGATTTCTCTTCAGTTCACTCACTATTTTAAAACAATATGCATTTTTATTTTTATGAATTAACTGGTCCTACATTATGTTCTGGTACTGACTTTCCCCTATATGCAATATGTTCGGAGTAAGATTTCTGTCACTTTTAAGTTTTAATTAGCTCTGTTGTACATGTAAAATGTAGTACAGTTTCCAAGTGGTCTGAATAACACTTCTAAGCAATGCAGTCAGCCAAAGAAAATAATAGCAGCCTAAATAAAAGAAACAACTCTACCTTTCTTTTAACCCATGAAAGTTTATTTTAAATATTTTACTTCAAGCTCACAGGCAGTGCAGAAGATTACTTTTTCAGCTATATTTTAGATTTTGAATTTCATAGTTAAGACAATTTCAAAAGAGAGCCTGCATCTTTAAGACAACCATAAACATTAAATGTGACACTGATGGGTTTTAATGTTTTAAGCAGTTCCCCCTGTAAATCTTTCTCCCTTCTTGTCTTATGGTTTACTGCTACTGTCTAGTGGGACCTATAGGTTTCAGCTGCAGCCCCCCTTCTGGGAAGGCCCTGAGGTCATGTGCACACATGTTGGCCTTGAACTCTGTTCCCAGCACTGTTCTGCCTGCTCTGTCACCCAGTCATATTAATTGCTGACTCCCCTCCCCCTCCTGCATGTGCCTAGCATTTGTTCTCATTAAGGAAGGTGACCTTACTGTTGTTAGCTGTTGTTACAGAACAGAATTGTCCAAAGTGGATCAGAATGTTATGATTCCATGGGGGTTAAGGACTGTCCAGGTGGTAACAGGGAACAACAATCCCATGTTTGACAATCTGAAATTGTTACTTAAGAAGCACGCTTATTTAAACTACAGGTGGCACAATATGCCTAAGTTAGTGTTGTGTGTAAAATGAGAATTATGCTGGCACTTATTTGTTCAGAAAAAAGGGCATACAGAATGAAACTTATCAAATAGATGTTCTGTTTTGTCAACTTGGTGACATGGGAAAGTTTTCCACGGTGCAAACAAGTGAGAACAGAGTTCATACTTTAGTTCTAGAAACACACAGTGTAGTTGGAAGCATTGTCACAAATGGGAGCTTCTTGCTCGCCAATCAACTCCCTGAAGCAAACTGCAAACCATCTGGCATATCTTTGCTCCCTGTTAGACACCAACAAAGCAGCAAGCCCTAAAAGTAAACCAGCTTCTCTCTATCGTTTCTTAGCAGTGCAAATTCTTGGATACAGAAGCAAGTATCAGTTTTTGGTGGAGATAAAAAATTAGAAATTACATTTCTGAAAGAACTGCAGGAAAACTTAAATAAGCAGAACTGTTGATAATTTATCACCAATTTACACTAGTGAGAGGTACCGGCACAATAAGAGGTGGAAGAGACTTATGAATATAATACCTGCAGTTGCAGTAAATGGATGCTACAACTCTATGAAACTTAAAGTAGCATATTCTAAAACAGTGTTCTGATTTTTATAGACTTTCTCATGCTTCTGCAAACTAAGTTCCAAGCAAAGAGAAACTCACTTTTCAAAAATAGCTCCCTGACTATATTTATTAAATTTCTTCACTCCTGCATTTCACAATACTTCCCTGTCTGTTTATTAATTACTTTATTTTTCTGTAACAATACATTTCATTCATGTTTTTGTTTATATGTAAAATATGTTTTTTCAGCTGCACTTTTTCCTTCTCTTAACAATTCTCAATCTTACCCAGCAGGAAAAGTGCAAGGTCTGATATACTAGAATTCACACCAGTTGTCGGTCCACTCCCCTGGTATCAATACACACACACACACACACACACACACACACACACACACACACACAAATTCTTATGGTTTGATGTAGTTTGGCACTTTGTTTTCAGAAACCACATCCAGCCATCAGGATGATATTAGCTACAGACCACATCACATGCAGTTTCCAGTAGTTAATATCTGAAATGGTAGACAGATGTCAGAATCAGAACTTCAAACTTTACTTGCAATGAAAACCACAGACCAGTTTGCCCTTGTTTTGAACATACAAACGGTTATTAACCAGAGTAATGACAAAGGTCACTGCCTATCACCATACCACATACTGTCATTATATTTAAAGCAATCAAAGTCTGTTACTATATTAAATTGAAAATATTGATATGTTAAAGTACAGGGGGCCACTGCAATGTCTGAACAACTACCATGACTGAATCATGTTTAACCACATTAGAAATGATTTGGTTAATTGTCTTGTAGAATTCCATGCTATCTACTCTGCTGTGTATCCCATTTGACTTGTAGTAAAAATCACTGAATGCCTTCCTAAGTGGAAGGAAGAGATGATTCAACATTTTTATGTATTAATAGCCTGAAGAAATATATGCTAGATACATAACATCCTGATGATATGGAAACATTTCCTACAAATTGCATTTTAATGCATTCTGACATTATAGAAATTACAGGTTTGACACATACTCCATGTTTCCTTTCTACTTTCTCTAAATAAGAGATGTTAACTTCAGGAGA
Source organism: Protopterus annectens (assembly GCF_019279795.1). NCBI lineage: Eukaryota > Metazoa > Chordata > Ceratodontiformes > Protopteridae > Protopterus > Protopterus annectens. The sequence goes on from NC_056742.1 coordinate 327,122,563, forward strand.
CGTTTTTATCATTGTCTTGTTTGGCCTCATGATCTGATGTTGACCATTTAGCACCATTTGCCAATGATGCATTCTGCCCCAACTCAATCTGGGGATACGAGGCATGGGTGTTAATAGTCAGCGAAAACAGGCTCTCATTCAAAAGGGAGCCAGTAGACTTTTTCCTGCCCTTAACCACTCTCTCTGTTAATTAGCAGGCAAAGTGTAATGTGTACTACACTAACTAGTCTTTATACAAGTAGATCCTTTCTTACAAACACTATGTCCAGTTACAAAATAGTTCTGTCTTTCGTGAGCTTGTGATCCCATTTCTTTTCCTTTTTTTTTTTTTTTTAAAGGGGCAAACAACTGTGATCTGCCTTTATGTGTCATTCATGCAATGAGACATACATTAACTCCACTCCCTAGATCAGATGAGTTGATGCTGGCCATCCATTTCAACCCCTCCTCAAACTCATTCCACACGTTCCTCAAGTCGCTAACTGATTACAGATTATATGGGTTCATAGTTAAGACTGCACCGTTCTCATCATTGAAGATAGTGACTTAAACTATTCTCAAACATCAGCCTTCAAAAAACCTTTTATGATTCTGACATCCATGCCTTAAAAGGAACATAATTTATCTCCTTCTCAGCAAACGCCACCTGCATAAGTCAATTCCCCCAAGTTCCTGAGATAATGTTTAGGGCCAGCCTTAATCACTATTACCTGCTCTGTCATTAAGCAGCTGCAGAGTAAGTTAAAAACATTTTGGATTTTGATTTTTGACCTCATTTGAAGGAACAGGCTTGATCTGTCATCACTTGATGAGAAATGCATTGAGGATACACAAAAAATGAACCCTTTTATTTATTGTCTTCAGGTCTTTATCAATATGTTTTGTGGGTTAAGACAATAAGCTACAAAAAACATACTTTTTGACCTTCTCTTGATTCCAGAAGCTTCATAGTGAAAAACAGGCACTAGTATTGTATTTAGTGGATCTTTCCAGGTTAGGAAAGACCAAAATAAATAAAAATCTGTCTTCTGCTACAAATAGGTTCATAGGTGTTTACTAGGTTAACAACCACAAGGGCCTTTTTAAACCTAGCCATGCATCCCAGATCTCAGAAACATTCTGATACCCTTGAGAAGTGTAAGCATGGGCCTAGGAGATGAACCATTTACTGGTTACCTGTGTCCATTAGAGACATAGGTGCCAAACCAGGGATGAATTTCTAGTTTCCCATGCAATTGTCCAAGTTACACTTGAATTGGGTTAGGGAGGAACTCTGCTTCACATGGATGGGGAGCCTGTTCCATAGACAGGGTAGTCTCTGGGATACATACCTATCCCTCCAGCAAACCCTATTTATATAACAGGCAAAGTTTAAGTCTTTAGAATGGGTAATTCTGGTGCTGTTTGTTTTGTGGATATGCAGGACATCCATCAGAGTGGGGCCCTGACAATGCCCTGTACGCCAAGCATAGATCTCCCCTCAAAAGCCTGTAGGAGACAGGATACAGGGATAGGGCCTTGAGGTGGTCTGCATAAAACATTTTACTTAAGCCCTGTATTTTTTAGTGAGGAACCTCTGTGAATGTTCCAATTGTTGGATATGCCTGGTTAGGTACATACCGAAGGAGGCATTGTATTTAATGATAGGTCTAATGAATGCTGGAACAATGACTTCCTTGGACTTAGATGCATACCTTTGTTTATAAGCTGTGCAACGTAGAATGATTTCCTCACTACTGTAGGCATGTGATGATCAAAGGGTAGATTACTATCTATGTGTGACCTTAAGTCCCTGACTATTGGGTCAATTCTAAGGGTTGTGTTGTCAATATGATAGTTACCAGGGATGGATGACTTCCCAAAGGATACTATTATACATTTCTTGGCATTTAGTTTTTGTCCATGACACCAGTTGATCATCATCTGCTCTTTTGCTCTGCTCACACATCTTTGTAAAATTGCTTATTAAAGGTATCTGATTTTGTCTCAGGTGGTACAATGACACAGCAGTGAATGTTACTGTTGCAAGGTACTTGGTTTTCCAGTTTGGTTACCCCAGTCATTATATGCATTGTGCATGTCTTCCCTGTGTTTAGGTGTTTTTTTTTTTTGCCATTATGTCCAGCTACTTTCCACATTCCAAACATATGCTAATAAATAAACTGGGAATTCTCTAAATTGCCAGTGTGTGTGTGTGTGTGTGTGTGTGTGTGTGTGTGTATAAACCTCTGTACTTGCTCTAGTCATATCATTTAGTTGTAACATTAAATAAGCATTAGTTCTGTACACCTTTCAGTGTTAGAACATGATAGCTTCCTAACAGCTTATGACCTTAAGAGTGAGTCCATCTCAGTGCTTCCCCTATAACCCATTTATTATAATAGATAGGTTGAAGATAAGATATTTTGCAGCAGGTTGATTTATCAGGCTACAGCAATCCCACCTTTCTTCTTCCAATAGCTCTGAGAGACGGAAGTGGATGAGCATGCAGTGTCCAGTGGCATATGTGAGTCACACATACTTCTGTTTAAGCTCCTCTGTATGGGTCTTCTTGTGAACTTAGTTCCATAAGGACTTGCTAATTGCTAAGCTCCACTAGTGTCCTCCAGGGGAGGTAAGCAATGCTTAACATGTTCACTCAATCTGCTATTTGTTATTTGTTCTTAATATAACTTGGCTGGCCTTCTCATACTTTAATCACCAGCTTATACTGTCAATGCACTTTAATATTACATCAGTGAACCAGCAGGTTAATATATATTTACTCTATACAGCCACATATGTAGACAACAGGGATATGGCATGAATTAGGGTCTAAGACAAAATTCATCATTGCTAGATTTTTTCTCCTTTCTTGGGACAAGGCCATAAGAAGTCATCTCCTCTTGTAAGGATAAGAGCTTGTGTAAAAAATGTGTTTAGCAAGCATAACAATGCCAGATCAGGGCTGAAAAACATCTAATTAAATTAGTTTTCTGACCTGGTCAAAAATAAATAAATACATTTTAAAAAATACAACAAAGGATTTTTGAACCTTCCAGAAGAGTCTGATACAATGTGTCACATGCAGCTGCAGAAAAAGCACTGATTATCTTCCTAAATGTATTACACACATTGTAAGCATTTCTGTATTTTAACCCTAGAAATCAGTAAGTCTGCAGTTGTTATACCAATAAACGTGAACTCTGAATAAAATAAAAGATTAAGCAGATTGCATTCTGCAATTTATTTTTACCTGACCTAATCTAATAAATTATAATTCCCTAAATCATCTATAAAATAGTTAAAATGTACTACATTACTGTTAAACATAGTATACTGTTTATTTAGAAGTAACTGAATGAGAAAGAATTTAAAAACTATTGTTTGCAGCCCTCGGATCTGTTTACATGCTTTTTGCTGTCTTTCTGTGCATAACAAGGTACATGCATATATTCTGACTTCCTCCTCCCAATGCCTGTAGGTTTTTTTGTTTATTAGTATTCAGCACAGGCTAACATCAGCATAGCCAATCAAGCGGGGTCATAGAGAGTGTCACACACCTAATGGGAAAAACTGATCAGTCGGTGACTGTCAGCACATATACTTATTACTGTGTCTTGGTCACCTCATTACTGCAGTGGCTAATCAGACTCAAAATAGAGCAGGAAATAAAAATATCCCCTGTGCATCCACAGCTGCAAACTCTAATACACAAGCACATAAAAGAAGACTGGCTTATATCACAGAGATGAATAAATAAATGAAGATGAGCTTACTGGCATGCAATATTCAGAACACCATCCCCCAGGCCCACAGTCATACACACATACAAACACACATACCTATTCTGTCTCACAACCATGCATATTAAAATAGTTTTGTGTGTGTGTGTGTGTGTGTGTGTGTGTGTATAAATGTGTGTGTCTATAAATGTGTGTGTGTGTTTGTGTGTATAAATGTGTGTGTGTATAAATGTGTGTGTGTGTGTGTGTGTTTGTATGTATAAATATATCAACACACACACACACACACACACACACACACACACACACACATATATATATATATATATATATATATATATATAGAGAGAGAGAGAGAGAGAGAGAGAGATCAAGATGAGGGTTGGAGAGGGGGGAGAGAAATACATTTAATATTGACATATTAAAATAAACAGCTACAGATGCCCCCAAAATATACATTCATATTCTCAAAGCTAAAAAACAAAAGATGTATGTAGTGAATCTCCTGTACGTGGAGAAATGCAACGGAGCAAATTACTAGAGTTTTATATTACAGGTATGCATACAAAACTAGATAGATAAATTAGCACAAGAATACCCCAATAGCCATATAAAGAAATATAGTAATACAGACCATTTGACAACTGCTCAGATATTCACAAACTATAAAAAATCAAGGCATGATTTAGCAGATTTGTTGAAAAAAGTCTGACATAAAAACCTAGCACTAGATATACGTAGCTAATATCTGAGATAAAGGACTAGCATACATTAAGTATACATATTCTAAATTGACAGGCAGACACAATCTAGCAGGAGCAGAAATGCAGAGTTATAAATTCCTTACACTCATCCAAGCTTGTTTAACAATGTCCTACATGTACTCTGACAACAGATGTACATGACATTTTCATATTATGAGTAAATGAGATAGTTAAAATAAGCATGTTTTGCAGAATGGTTAAGTCCTTCTGCACACAGATGAGGGTACTTTTCCCCACTCCCCCTTATTTTGCTATTCTCACTCTGAAGTCACTGCAGTTTATAGAAGAAATGATCGCTAACAAGCAGTGAAAACCTGTCTTACTTCTCTATAGGAAGCAGTGAGATACGACGCCTCCTACAAATCATTGCCATGTGAACACTATAGTGCCATGCAAGTGAGAAACAAGAAAGATCACACAAACAACTTTCTTCATCTATAATACTAGAGCAATAGTGATGCACTCTTCAGTAGTCCAAGTAAGTGAATATAGGCAAATTACACACAAAAAAATCACACAATGAAACTCAAAGAAGGTTGAATGCAAAAACAAATAGACCAGAAAAACAAAATTAAATAGAAAGCGCCCATTTTGTATTGCTGTCCCATGCAAACCCTAGCGCAGATACTAATACTAGGTTTGTAAACCTAGAAAAGATTGTCTGACTCCTTAGTTACAAAAATACTTGCAAAGCTTCAAGATCATTCTCAAAATCAGGATCCCACAGTCCACTATATTAAGTAAAGTCTAAACCTAAAACAAACTTATAAGAGCATCTGTCTGTTATGGGTCTATAGCATATGAGCGAATTGCACAAATTGTGAACGCTCATAATATCGAACGTACCGGACCTCGAACTCACCCCCCACCCCCGCTAAATATATATTCCAACTCCAAGATCGCACTACAGTGAGGAAAGGGCAAATATCCCATTCTTCACTGTACCGCGATCTCAGAAAAAGCACTTTGAGGTCCGGTACATACGATATTATGAGCATTTGCAATTTGTGTGATTCGCTCATATGATATAGACCAGTCTGTTATGATAGTTTTCTTGTAATATTTTGCTGTATGTTATCATATAAATTTCTTCCAGCTTTAAAGAATGAATGGTTGTTAAGAAATGCAATGAAGCTGTGTATTGTAGTACTGGGGCAAGCTTTATTTAATTTTTTTCTTTGTCTAATATAAAGCTCAGCAGCCATGCAGTGGTAAGAACTCCTACCTCAAAGCACTTGGTTCTCAGGTTCACTTCCTCTAAAGGTTGCCTTCTGTGGGAAAAGAACATGTTCTATCTAGTACCACCAAGTGATTTGATTTCCTCCCGCATCCCAAAGACATACAGGCAGATGGATTGGTCATTCTTCAAAATTTCACATAAGAGAATTATTCATAAACTAAAAGTACATTTATCAATGTGTATGTAGTTCAGCTTGTAAAACAGTAGTTAACAACATAACCAACAACTTGGGGAAAGATTACCATTGGTGTACTATGGCGCTCTGTACTGGGCTTTCTCATAAAAATGGGGAATGAACTATAGAAAACCAAATATGTTGATACCAATTCTCCAGGATGGACTAATAAAAATAAAAACTTGGCACAAACAGTACATACTAGAAAAAGGTATTAATGACCTTTGATCTATCTCCACTAAATGTCTTATTGAGATAATTAACAAAAAAGAAATGTATAAATTAGGAATACAAAATAAATTAATTGCAAAAGCCTGTTGTGCTAGTTGCTTTGCTTCTACTACTGGAATAAATGGCTCTGAAAATGTTTTCTCTCTCCATGACAACTTGAGTTCATCTTTTTAGATTTCTAGACTGTAGGTTTATTCATTGGATTGAGCTTGTCCTTATCTACAGAGTGCTGTTCACTGGCTGTGAACTACAAATAAGTTTCCAATATTTGATTTCCATAGTATATTGTCAGACAATTTGATCTTCTCAAAATGTTAAAATCTCAACACTGATGTTCAAGCTTTAAAAACTGATGCACCGCCATTTGTATAGATTGTCATATACACATTTGCACAACATGAAATTACCATATCCTCATCACAAAATAATCTAATAATATTAGTGTTTAATACAACGTGGTAAAAACAGTCTACAATGGAAAAAAAAAAACAGAATATCCACCCCCCTCCCCCGTTCAATATTATAAAAAATAATGTAAAAGAAAAAATGTTCCAAACACTAAAACCAAGGAGAAGCCAAAATCCAATAAAAATCCAAGTAAGAATCCAAATAAAGTTCCACAGAAACCTTTATTGCATAGGTAAGCGCTTTCGCAACCTCTCCAGGTTGCTTCCTCAGACCAAAACAAACATGCTTAAAAACAATCCCCTTTTTATAATACACATCAAACAAGACCCACCAATCACCATGGAGAATACAGGACTCCAATGCTTTCAAGATTCAAAGAGATACACACTCTTTTAAATCAGATAAAAACATATATGTAGAAAATGCATATAAAAATACATGTAGAAATACATATAAAAAACACATAAAAAGTGTGTATAAAAATATATATAAAAATGTGTGTAAAAAGCCTAAAAGCACTGTAAAGCATGCTTGCATGTCCTATTTGAAACATAACCCTAGTTCCAGAGCACAGCAGATTGCTTCATACTACTTTCTTCCTAAGTTTCCTGTTCTTCAGAACAGGTTTAAGGGATATATAATCATTCAGCCCCGGTGATTTATGTGCAGCCAGTGTCAAAATCCATCTAAGTTCTTTCTGTTCAGTTCTATTACTTAAATCCCCACCTCTCATATTTTCTACTAAATTGTCTATAATGGAGAAATTAAAATAATGGTTCTCCCCCTGCTGCAACATATGCTTGGCTATTGCACAATGTTCCTGCCCTCTCCAAAAACAGTAGAAGTGATCCCGTATCCGTTCTCTGAGGTGTCTGTTGGTTTTCCCAACATAGAATGCGTCACAGCATACACAGTGGGCTAAATATATCACATCCTTAGTTTGACAGTCCCCATGGCACTAAATTTATATGATTTCCATGTTATGGGGTGTACAAATAATCTGTTGGTTTCAATGTACTGACAGAATGCACACTTGTTGCATCTCACTGTCCCATAGGTCACCAGAGGGAGATGTTCCATCCTTTCTTTAAAGCAGAGCATTCCTCTAAGTGATTTACTGTTTTTATATGTAAACTTCGGCCTATCACCTACTATCTTACTTACCTGATCATCTGTACCTAGAATATGCCAATTCCTATACAGTATATTTTTAATCAGATGTGTATCTGTCGAATGTGTCATGTTATAGCTCAAAACGTGTGTGCCACCTATCCTTTTCTCAGAGGTCAGATTATCTCTAGTCAGACTGGAGAAGTATGGTTTCCCTATATTGTCTCTCTGACTTTTGGCTGTTTGACAAGCCTCCTCTATCTCTTTTTTGGGGTAACCTCTCACTGCAAACTCATCCCTCAAAGTTGCCAAACTGGTCTCAAAATCCTGGTTCCTGGCATGTAACCTGGACATGCGCACAGCCTGATTCTTAACAACATTCTTAAAGATGTGGGGTGGATGCATACTTGTATGGTGAACATAACTGTTATGGTAACATTCCTTCCTATGCAGGCTAGTGTATATCTTTCCAGTTGTTGTTTCCCTTATTACTTTAATATCCAAGACATCAACGCTAGTCCTGGAACTATTAACGGTAAAGTTCAAAAATTCCGTACTATTATTCAGATGTTCAATAAACTCATGTAACCTTTCTTCAGTATCACTCCATAGAAGAAACAAATCATCCACAAAACGCCAGAAAAATAATATATCCCTACTGAAATCATTATTCATCATGAAGCATTGTTCCCACTGTACCATTACTATGTTTGCATAACTGTTAGCTGTTGGGGTCCCCATGGCCACCCCTGATGTTTGCAAAAAATACCTTGTTTCAAATGTGAAAACATTAAATTCTAAAATTAATTCAAGTAGGAAACAAATTAAATCAATCTTTTCTACAGCTATTGTGGCATCTTTCATCAAGAACTCCCTTACATAGCATATTCCTACCTCATTGGGAATGCTGGTGAAAAGGGATACTACATCCAAGGTAACCAAAAGTTATTTCCCAGTTGCCTTGTAGCTGCTTAGAAAGGAATAAAAATCTTTTAAAAAAATGCGCTCAGAATCTCTCAATATTGAACAATGTTTAGAAATCATAGGTCTCAATTGCTTTTCCAGATAAACAGATGCTGACTCAGTAATCCATCCAGATCCTGAAACAATGGGTCTGAATTGTGGTCTCAGTTTATTCTTATGGACCTTAGGAAGTCCATTAAAACTGGGAATAACAGGTGTATCAATAATAAAATATTTATACAGACATTCAGGTATAGCATGCTCTAAATAGCAATTCTCAATTTGCCATTTATAGTTCTCAGTTATTGATTTTACCTCTGTTACTTCAAGTAATTTATATGTATTCTCACAATCCAACATATTATTCAAGGATTCTGAATAAAACAATTTGTCCATCACTACTATCTGGTGCCCTTTGTCAGCAGACTTAATAATTATATCCCCATCATTACGGAGCCTAGTCAATGCTTCTCTCATTTAACGTCATGTTGTAAAACTTCTTATCTCTGCAGTCAGATCTAAGAGCAGTATGCAAGTCATTCTCACATGCTTTAATAAACATTTCAACATTCGGTGGTAGAGTGGGTGTAAAAATACTTGTTTTTTTAAAAAGATCAACATCCACATTTTCAGTACTTACATCATATATAATTTTCAGGGAAACGTTACTTGCAAACAATCTCAGTTCAATCAACGCACTTGGAAAATCCACTTGTACGGAGGGTATGAAGCTCAAGACCTTGTTTAACACTTTCACCTCATCTTTATCTAGTTGTTGTTGTGTCTTTCGGCTTTTCCCAGTTAGGGGTTACCACAGCAGAACTCCGGTCCGCTAATGATTGGCAGTAGATTTTTACGTGCCGAGTTGCCGGCCCTGACGCACAACCTTCAACGAAGGTATGCCCATTCACGCATGTCTCCACACAGAAGACGCTCTAGCTGAGAATCAAACAGGACAATGTCTGACTGTGAGGCGACAATGCTACCGCAGCACCACCACCGTAGTACTCTCATCTTCATCTAGTTGCCACATGGAAATATTGCAAACTAGGTCATTTGCCACATTTTTTTCAGTGTCTGTACCTGTCCTTCCCCTGTCGAGTGTTTCCTTTTGAATTTTCTGCCCTCTGTTTCCACTTCCAGGGCCCTCTTTGAGCGTACATGAAAAGGGAGGGGTAAAGCTGGGAATGATTGTTCATGGTTAATGGATGATTCCACACCCCCTCACTGTAGTTACTTTATTGGTTGTGACCTCCTTCCGTCTCACCACTTGTTCAGAATCTGGAATAAGTGGTGTATTGTTGGAGCCATTCACTCGTCTTTCAGTATGTTTAACTGTAGTAATGACAAGGGAGTTGGTAAACCCAGCAGTAGTCGAAGTGGATGCAGTCACTACCAAACTTCCAACATTCTGCTGGGGCATGGTGAGCATCTGCTCTTTACCATTCATGACGTTATTGTTACTGCTTTTTCCAGCATCCTTTTCAGCACGGACTATGTCTGCTCTAGGTTCCCTGGGCCACGAGAAGACATTCCCTTTCTGAAAATCAGTTAAATCCCTCTTTAGCTTTTTCTGCTTCTTCTGTAATAATCTCCGTTCATAGGAGCTGACTTGATCTGTCAATTCAGACAAATGGGAATCTATAAAGCTGTCATAAATGACTGAGTGTGTCTGTGAGTATAATCAACTGTGGGATGTGGTTGTTTGTTGCTGTGTATGTGTGCATGTGGGTGTGTGTAGCTGAATGTGTATGTGTGTGTGCAGCGGAGTGCCTTTGCCAAAGCAATGCATGGGCCACCATGGGAAATGCTACCAACATCAGGTCTGACAGCACTAGACAGCACTGTTATTAGAAAAGTATAATGCAGAAAGATGCTAAAGAGCCAATAATGAGGTTGTTCTCATTGCGTACATGGCTTTCTCTGAATAGCACTTAATCACTCTCATATAAATTGACATACCTGAGGTATACCATATAGAAGACTGGTGAGGAACTTTCTGAATCTGAGGGTAAATGCTTACAGCTGCACCAGTAGATGGTTACTTATTTCCTTAAGGTATATAAAATAGATGCAAATATAACAGACAAATTTAATCCCTACCCAACTTCATTTTTTTCTAAATAAATCTTCTAATAGGGATGGATAGGATGATTGAAATATCCAATGTATACAGTAAATGAAATCAATACACAGGGGTTATGAATTTAGTCAGAGTATTCTTGGTAACTAAGGACTACTGCAGTAGATACATCTACAACCTCTCATGGACAGCATCACTAGGACCATTTAAACACTTCCATCATAAAAGTAAGAGGGCAAAAGCCATGTTAACCTCATTCAGTAGAGGGCCCTTATTGAAAAGAGTGTTAGACATGGGTTTAAATCACCAGTGTTCAGAAAGAAAACTAATGCAATGAAGTAGAGAGGCAGAGCTTCTCACTGGAAGAGAGAGAGAGAGACCCTTTCTTGACCTTCTTATGGCAGGTCAGAATATTTAATTTTAGCCATGTTGACCCAAGGATATCATCTCTAGCTAGTCCTTTTAGTCGAATCACATTTGGTCGAAAATGATTTCAGGCAGCCCACTTCACTGAAACCTCACGTGACTGAAAGCACATTTGGTGGAATTACATTTGGTCGAAAATGGAATATAGCCCCTGCCCCATTGCAGTGCGACCCTGGAGTGAGAATATAAAGTTAGGGGGAGTATGGGGGGCACAGCCCCCCACATTGGGTGGTGTGGGGGCATAGCCCCCCACATATTGCAACCAGTTTTTACTGACGTCATATGTTTCAATGTATTTTTAATGGATACACATGTATATAATAGTGCATAAACTGCAATTATGTGGGGGACTGTGCCCCCCACACCCCCCCTTACTGAGTATTCTCACTCCAGGGTCGCACTGCAGTGGGGCAGGGACTAAATACCATTTTCAACCAAACATAGTTTGACTAAATGTGCTTTCAGTCAAATGAGGTTTCAGTGAAGTGGGCTGCCTGAAATCATTTTTGACCAAATGAAATTTGACCAAATATAGTAGATCCATATATATATATATATATATATATATATATATATATATATGGGTTACCTTCTCTTTGTCGAAATTACACTTCATTGACAAACAAAAGGACAAACCCACTTCCACGAAAGTGCACTACATCGAAAGTGCACTTTCACAAAAGCCGATTTGCCAAATCGCATTACAGTGGGAATAAAGGAACATATCCTTTTACCCACTGTACTGCATTCTTGGAGTTAGTATATTTAAGTAGGGGGTGTAGGAGGGTGCATCCCCCCACATGGGGGTGCAGGGGGGCTTGCCCCCTGCATAAATGTGATTGTGTTTTTTTTTTGTGTTTGTTTTTTTCCCATTATTTTGTGTTTCGCAAAAGTGCATTTTCGACAAAGTGCTCTTTCACAAAAGTGAGTTTGAGGGTTTACGTTTCGATGAAATGTAATTTGGATGGATCAACATAGATCCATATATGTGTGTGTGTGTGTGTGTGTGTGTGTGTGTGTGTGTGTGTGTGTGTGTGTGTGTGTGTGTGTGTCTGTGTAAAATAAGACATACTGCTTCACTAAAATACAAAACTAGGTCTACAAGGTCAACCGCATACAATGACTTTGATTTACTAATGTAATGCCAGACACATAAATACAGTCACATTAGAATCTAGCTTTCAACATACCACTACCTGCTGCTAACATTTTAGTAGTTTATACTGTCATATTGTAGTGGAGTCTCATGGGCAATTTCTACCTAAAAGCCACTCATTTCTCCTCTCCCTGCTTAGCTCCTCCAACGCTGAGCAGCTAAATGAACTCAGGTCATGTGAGTGACAGTCAGCCTGTATCTTTTAGTACTACAGAATCAGATGCATTCAACTTTAAATGCTGTGATTCCCCTTCCCCTTCATTAAAAAATCCCAGATCGTATTAACCATGGATACGATGCCTCACCTCTGAACTCTCACCCCAGCCAGTCTGGAAGGGGAAGCCTATCCCGATGAAAGTAGAGTAAACAGTCCAGACTGTATTAACCATGGATATAATGCCTGACCTCCAGACTCTCACCCCAGTCAGTCTGGAAGGGGAAGCCTATCCTGATGAAAGCAGAGTAACCAGTCCAGACTTTATTAACCATGGATATGGTGTCTCACCTCCAGACTCTCATCCCAGCCAGTCTTGAAGGGGAAGCCCATCTTGATGATTGCAGGGTAACCAGTCCTTTCCAGAGGTTAAGCTTGCCATCAGTTGGGTGAAGAACCAGCTCCCCTGGTAGACAGAATTAATACAAGTAATGAAGGGAAGCATTACCTCTAGCAGGGGAATTAAAGAGTCTGTTTTTACTAAAATGAGGACATTAAATGGCAAGATACACATGGGTGTCCTCCCAAAAAAGAAAAAAATTGTATTAAATTCCTATAGATACATGACAAAAAAAAGATACCACAGTAGTCAGACAGACTAGCCCCTTATATAATGTGAGATACACAAAACTAAAAACTGAAAAGTCCTTGCATTAAGTCAGGCAAGCTCAGATGAAAGCAATATTCATTACTGAATAGCAAATTATCTGCACATACTACATTAAACAAACACAAACAACACTTATAAAAAGAACTGCGTATACTGTGCAAAGCTGAATGGCATAGATATGACTAAACAACTTTCATAATGTATAGACTGGTGTCACTGCATGTCATTATAAAGTGCATATAAAGTTCAAAGAACAATGACAGTACATGTTAGTTTTGGTAGGCTTTGTACGTAGATATATATATATATATATATATATATATATATATATATATATATATATATATGTATATACATATATATTTTATTATTTTTTTTTTTATAATAAGACATACACATTTCAGCATGCAATGTTTCTTATTATATCAAATTTTATTTGTAGGTAAAAGACTTCATCAAGTGGTTGCACAAATTTTTGTTGACGTTTTTTGTGTATTAACACATAAAGGGCAACACCCTTGATGTATACATATGCGACAGACCAGACACTTTATGTTGCTCTGCTGAAGTCTGCCTCTAGCTTAACAACAACAGCAAATGACACTGTACTTATAACCCTCATGTGATTATTTATTTCCTAGTGCCATACTAAAATTAACAAAAAAAAAATATATATATGTATATATATATATATATATATATATATATATATATATATATATATATATAGATATAGATATAGATATATATATATGGGTCTAGGACATTTGACCTAAAGCACATTTCGCCTAAACTCAAATTAGTGTGCACTTTTCACTGAAAGCACAATTCACCTAAAACACAATTCACCTAAACACATTTCACCTAAAGTTGTAGATGGCCTTGTCCCCACTGTAGTGCAACCCTGGAGTTAGTAAATATAGTAGGGGGGTTTGGGGGGCACCGCCCCCCCACATATGTTAAATATTTTGAACTATATACATGGATACTTGCAATTTCAATATATTACTCTTTTCCAAATATAATATCTACTTACAGAATTCTGATGAAGTCCCCAGTTCAGGGGATGAAAGCACTCAATTTGTATTTGTTTTAATAAAGAGTTTTATTGATTTTGGATCCTGGCCACGAGCAGTGTTATTTTTCTTGGTTATATGTAAACTATAGACATGCACTTATAACACCAATGACTAACTCTTTCCAGAACTTAAAAACTGCTTATGTACCCTCTTAACGGAAACTGGATGATATAAAACCAAACTAGGTGGGGGCTACACCCCCCACTTCCCCCAATGTGGGGCTGTGCCCTCCACACTCCCCCAACTATATATACTAACTCCAGGATCACACTACAGTTGGGAAAAGGGCATATACCTTTTATTTACCTTACAGTAGTCTACATACTGCCACTACTATGTTGAAATTTAGCATTGTAAAGTTTCAGTCAAGTGAGTTTTCATTATTTTGAAATTTCGGTATTATGGTCCGGTCAAATGAATTTCAGTCAAATGAAATTTAGGTCATATGAAGTAGACTCAGAACACTACCAGACCATATCATTAGAAATCCTCAAAAAAGAGCTACAATAAAATTAATGTTTACTTAACCTGTATGGTGTCTAGATTTTTTTTTCTTTTTTGCTACAAAGAAAATGAAAATAAGTAAGTAAATAAATAAAAAATCAATAAAAGCTGGGACAAAATGCAGAAAAATGTTAAATGCTTGGCATATTTAAGCAATTCACCATGGTAGGTAGTATACAATTCACATTTCCACATGGCAGGGTATTTTTTGGCACCAGCATACAGCTCAATTAATTACATAAAAGCTCTCCCATCATCAGACAGTTTACGAATTATCCATTATGTTGACACAGTACACTGTTAGATAGCCTACCAAAATTGTGAGGACTAAAATTATTTATGTTAAATAATTTGGTTATTTAAAAAAATTCTTCTATATAAGCTCATCCCAGAACTCAGCTCCACAGGGTCAAACCCAAGGTCATGCACATGCCTAAAACATGGCAATTTTTCTGCAGTACTCTGATTTGATGATGTTGCTTCATTACACAGTCTCAGGTATATACTGACATGCTATCATGCTATAAAGTAGATTGTAAATTTTAGGACCACATTACAAAAGAAAGGGACAGAATAGCAGAATGCTTCCACTACAATATCCAGTCTGGTTGTACTGATTCAAGAGAAACACCATCCAAAAGTGAAGAGAGAAACATGGTGGAGAAGGTACTACATAGCATGCTAGATAAGTCACTTACAGAGTGCTATAATACAATGCAGATATATACTCAGCACAGATACTGTTATTCTTTAAACCAAATGCCTCCAATTATGTCTCTGGGTGCTATAAGTGGTCGTCAGCAGTAGTAATGGCCGTAAAGCACCATCACTTTAGAGATGGACCTCATTTGATGCTGTCATCTGAGTGTACTAGCAGTGTCAGTCATAAGGCCTGCATGTCTCCTCATGAAAGTCTTATTTTAGAATCACTTAAGTTCGAAATTTAATTGTAACTTCAGGGTATCACTACAGCCCAACTGTAAATTGTTTTGAAAGCTAGGCCCAAGTGTGATTTGGTGATGCTCCCAGATTTGTAACTTTTGCAGTAACAATATAAGGGCATCCAAAACGTATGCTAATTTCTGTAGATTTAAGGAATTTACAGGATAGTTCTGTTTTTGTGTAGAAAGATGAATTTCACTGACGATATTTTATGGTGACAAAGGAAGTCATTAATTTATATAGCTAGGCAGTAGGCTATTACTAGAAACATAACAATCAAGTTTATAGCAGATTTGTCATCCACTAAAGATGTTATATGTACTGTTAAAGAATAGAGAAATTCACTTATTGTTGGAGTGCTATTTCAGTAATATATTTTTTTCTGCCAGCAGATTTCATGATCTAGACCAATGAAACAGATTTTTTTTGTAATTTGAGACAAATCTTGAGATGAAATGAAACGTTAGAGTAAGCAGTGATAATCAGAAATATCAGCTGTTTTCTAAACTACTCATTTCAGTGCATATACTACCAATTAATTTTTCTTGGGTTAGTTATCCATGCTATGTTCTTATATGCAAGGAAGGGAACTGCTTGCTAATCGCCAGTATGCATTTTTTTTCATTCAGTCTGGAAAATATTTATAGATTTAGGACACTTCAATTACTGTATCACTAATTCTAAAGTAGAATTTTTTATGCACTTTCACTATTTTAGAATACAAATATGTGAAAACTCAACTACATCAGCATAAATTACATCGACACCTTTTTCTGATGCCAGCATGGCCCATAATGTAAAGGAAACTGGTTAAATGTTAATTGGCTTAAAAGTACTTTACATATTCTCAGCTGTTTAGTTAGCTGCTCAGTCTATGCTTAAGTTCAAAGAAAGGTGCTATGCAATCAGTCTACAGACATTACAAACCAAGGCAATGAACCATAGTCATAATATCCATCCAGCCTCAAACATGGCGACTCCAGATACACAAAGGGAGAACTGCAGGCTGCATTTCAAGTATTTAAGTTGATCTTGAAGGTGGCAAAAGTGCCAATCTGCATGGCATGTGGTGTAACTTTGTTCCATGTGTAGGGGGCATGTTGGGATGAATCTCTCATGCCAATGTGTCTTATTTATCTGTTGAGGAAGGGTTAGGTCCTTTAACCAGCTATTTGTCATACAAAGAAAGAGACTGTTAAGGAGAGCTGAATCTTTCATGGCTTTAAAGGCTAGATACAGATCACTATGGAGGCATCTAGAAGAGAATGAGAACAGAAGGATAGCTGCCAGTCTGTCTGCATAACTAAATATCTTGACCCCAATGTTCCTTTTAACTTGAGAGACAAATATTCCCAGCTAAGTGCTAGACATGGACAAATACATTCCAAAAGGGGATTATATTAAAAAATAGGTTTGATGACATATGAATGAAGAGGAATTAAGACTTCTTTAGATTTAAAGGAGATGCCTTTGGAAATTAGGTGAGCCAGAGAGAAGGCTTTTCAAACTGCAATGGAGTCATGAAGATCGAAAGATAAAGAATTATCAACAAGAATACATAGATTCCTCATAAAGCTGTCTGATTGGAGGGTGCGTTACTACTACGGTATGCATTGGAATTGTTCTGTTTACCAAAATGAATTATACTACATTTTTACATTTAATTTGAGATCATTGTCCTCACAGCAACAGTTAAAATTGCATAACCCATGTTGGAGCGATTGTGAGTTACAAGAAAATGAAATAATACCGCCTAATTTACAGTCTTCTGCAAACAGATACCCATAGGCCAGGAGTGCTGGGCTGAAGCATGAGACAAAGAGGTCAAATAGGAGGGGGCCCAACACTGAGCCCTGTGTATACCACTGTCAACTTCTTTGTTTTCAGAAGTGGCTTTTACCACATATATTGCGTCAGATCACCAGTTAGCAATCTACCACACAATTATGGATTTATATTCAGAATTGCAAGTTTGTCAAGAATGCCTGTATGGGCAATAGGTCAAATGCCTTAACTTGGTCAGGTTGATATGGTACATGCACTGTGTAACAGCTATCAACAGCTGCAGTGACATTTTTTAAAGTAATAAGTCAAGATCTGATTCTGACAAAACCAAATTGCATACTGTCAAGGAATAAGAGTTTTATGGTTAAAATCAATGAAATTTTATAGCATTACATATGAGGCTAGTGAATGAATGGGCCTATAAAGATGAGAGTCTATGGTTGGGCCATCCTTTTGTAATGACATCACAATAGCTGTTTTCTACTCTTCATGAATGTAACCAGTGGAGATACTTAAATTACAGAAGTTAAGCAGGAGCTTACGTTACAGCCCCTTAAAGGACATCATTATTCTTTCAGGAAAATTAGCTAGGCTTAGAAAGGTTACCCGGGTCATTAGCCTAGTACAATCTATGATTCGATGACTATAAATAGCCGTATCTGGTAATGATAATCAGAAAGGAATGAATGAGAGTACTGAAAGAGCTTGTTCCATGATAATTTATCTTATTATATAGTTCATATATAGCCCGCGGTGGTGGTGCTGTGGTAGCGTTGTCGCCTCACAGTAAGACGCTGTCCAGTTCGATTCTCAGCTAGAGCGTCTTCTGCGTGGAGACATGCATGAATGGGCGTACCTTCGTTGAAGGTTTTGGGTCAGGCCTGGCAAGCCGGTATGTAAAAATCAACTGCCAATCATTAGCGGACCGG